>NC_083835.1:6277768-6392850 GCF_015708825.2 Lethenteron reissneri
GTAGGTAACAAGGCAGTAGGTAAACAAGGTAGTAGGTAAACAAGGTAGTAGGTAAACAAGGCAGTAGGTAAACAAGGTAGTAGGAAACAAGGCAGTAGGTAAACAAGGCAGTAGGTAAACAAGGTAGTAGGTAAACAAGGCAGTAGGTAAACAAGGTATAGGTAAACAAGGCAGTAGGTAAACAAGGCAGTAGGTAACAAGGTAGTAGGTAAACAAGGCAGTAGGTAAACAAGGTAGTAGGTAAACAAGGCAGTAGGTAAACAAGGCAGTAGGTAAACAAGGCAGTAGTAAACAAGGTAGTAGGTAAACAGGCAGTAGGTAAACAAGGCAGTAGGTAAACAAGGTAGTAGGTAAACAAGGCAGTAGGTAAACAAGGTAGTAGGTAAACAAGGCAGTAGGTAAACAAGGCGGTAGGTAAACAAGGTAGTAGGTAAACAAGGCAGTAGGTAAACAAGTAGTAGGTAAAACAAGGCAGTAGGTAAACAAGGCAGTAGGTAAACAAGGTAGTAGGTAAACAAGGCAGTAGGTAAAAAGGCAGTAGGTAAACAAGGCAGTAGGTAAACAAGGCAGTAGGTAAACAAGGTAGTAGGTAAACAAGGCAGTAGGTAAACAAGGCAGTAGGTAAACAAGGCAGTAGGTAAACAGGGCAGTAGGTAAACAAGGTAGTAGGTAAACAAGGTAGTAGGTAAACAAGGCAGTAGGTAAACAAGGTAGTAGGTAAACAAGGCATAGGTAAACAAGTCAGTAGGTAAACAAGGTAGTAGGTAAACAAGGTAGTAGGTAAACAAGTCAGTAGGTAAACAAGGTAGTAGGTAAACAAGTCAGTAGGTAAACAAGGTAGTAGGTAAACAAGGCAGTAGGTAAACAAGTCAGTAGGTAAACAAGGCAGTAGGTAAACAAGTCAGTAGTAAACAAGGTAGTAGGTAAACAGGCAGTAGGTAAAAAGTCAGTAGGTAAACAAGGCAGTAGGTAAACAAGGTAGTAGGTAAACAAGGCGTAGGTAAACAAGGTGTAGTTAAACAAGGTAGTAGGTAAACAAGGCAGTAGGTAAACAAGGTAGTAGGTAAACAGGTAGTAGGTAAACAGGGCAGTAGGTAAACAAGGTAGTAGGTAAACAGGTAGTAGGTAAACAAGGCAGTAGGTAACAAGGTAGTAGGTAAACAAGGCAGTAGGTAAACAAGGGCAGTAGGTAAACAGGTAGTAGGTAAACAAGGCAGTAGGTAACAAGGTAGTAGGTAAACAAGGTAGTAGGTAAACAAGGCAGTAGGTAAACAAGGTAGTAGGTAAACAAGGCAGTAGGTAAACAAGGCAGTAGGTAAACAAGGTAGTAGGTAAACAAGGCAGTAGGTAAACAAGGCAGTAGGTAAACAAGTAGGTGTAAACAAGGCAGTAGGTAAACAAGGCAGTAGGTAAACAAGGTAGTAGGTAAACAAGGTAGTAGGTAAACAAGGCAGTAGGTAAACAAGGCAGTAGGTAAACAAGGTAGTAGATAAACAAGGCAGTAGGTAAACAAGGCAGTAGGTAAACAAGGTAGTAGGTAAACAAGGTAGTAGGTAAACAAGGCAGTAGGTAAACAAGGCAGTAGGTAAACAAGGAGTAGGTAACAAGGCAGTAGGTAAACAAGGCAGTAGGTAAACAAGGCAGTAGGTAAACAAGGCAGTAGGTAAACAAGGCAGTAGGTAACAAGGCAGTAGGTAAACAAGGTAGTAGGTAAACAAGGCAGTGGGAAACAAGGTAGTAGGTAAACAAGGCAGGGGTAAACAAGGCAGTAGGTAAACAAGGCAGTAGGTAAACAAGGCAGTAGGTAAACAAGGCAGGTAGGTAAACAAGGCAGTAGGTAAACAAGGCAGTAGGTAAACAAGGCAGTAGAAAACAAGGTAGTAGATAAACAAGGCAGTAGGAACAAGGCAGTAGGTAAACAAGGCAGTAGGTAAACAAGGCAGTAGGTAAACAAGGCAGTGGGTAAACAAGGTAGTAGGTAAACAAGGCAGTAGGTAAAACAAGGTAGTAGGTAAACAAGGCAGTAGGTAAACAAGGCAGTAGGTAAACAAGGCAGTAGGTAAACAAGGTAGTAGGTAAACAAGGCAGTAGGTAAACAAGGCGTAGGTAAACAAGGCAGTAGGTAAAAAGGTAGTAGGTAAACAAGGCAGTAGGTAAACAAGGTAGTAGGTAAACAAGGTAGTAGGAACAAGGCAGTAGGTAAACAAGGTAGTAGGTAAACAAGGCAGTAGGTAAACAAGGCAGTAGGTAAACAAGGTAGTAGGTAAACAAGGCAGTAGGTAAACAAGGTAGTAGGTAAACAAGGCAGTAGGTAAACAAGGCAGTAGGTAAACAAGGTAGTAGGTAAACAAGGCAGTAGGTAAACAAGGTAGTAGGTAAACAAGGCAGTAGGTAAACAAGGCAGTAGGTAAACAAGGCAGTAGGTAAACAAGGTAGTAGGTAAACAAGGCAGTAGGTAAACAGGCAGTAGGTAAACAAGGTAGTAGGTAAACAAGGCAGTAGGTAAACAAGGTAGTAGGTAAACAAGGCAGTAGGTAAACAGGCAGTAGGTAAACAGGGTAGTAGGTAAAACAAGGCAGTAGGTAAACAAGGTAGTAGGTAAACAAGGCAGTAGGTAAACAAGGCAGTAGGTAAACAAGGTAGTAGGTAAACAAGGCAGTAGGTAAACAAGGCAGTAGGTAAACAAGGCAGTAGGTAACAAGGCAGTAGGTAAACAAGGTAGTAGGTAAACAAGGCAGTAGGTAAACAAGGCAGTAGGTAAACAAGGCAGTAGGTAAACAGGGCAGTAGGTAAACAAGGTAGTAGGTAAACAAGGTAGTAGGTAAACAAGGCAGTAGGTAAACAAGGTAGTAGGTAAACAAGGCAGTAGGTAAACAAGTCAGTAGGTAAACAAGGTAGTAGGTAAACAAGGTAGTAGGTAAACAAGTCAGTAGGTAAACAAGGTAGTAGGTAAACAAGTCAGTAGGTAAAAAGGTAGTAGGTAAACAAGGCAGTAGGTAAACAAGTCAGTGGTAAACAAGGCAGTAGGTAAACAAGTCAGTAAGTAAACAAGGTAGTAGGTAAACAAGGCAGTAGGTAACAAGTCAGTAGGTAAACAAGGCAGTAGGTAAACAAGGTAGTAGGTAAACAAGGCAGTAGGTAAACAAGGTAGTAGGTAAACAATTAGTAGGTAAACAAGGCAGTAGGTAAACAAGGTAGTAGGTAAACAAGGTAGTAGGTAAACAGGCAGTAGGTAAACAAGGTAGTAGGTAAACAAGGTAGTAGGTAAACAAGGCAGTAGGTAAACAAGTAGTAGGAAACAAGGCAGTAGGTAAACAAGGCAGTAGGTAAACAAGGTAGTAGGTAAACAAGGCAGTAGGTAAACAAGGTAGTAGGTAAACAAGGTAGTAGGTAAACAAGGCAGTAGGTAAACAAGGTAGTAGGTAAACAAGGCAGTAGGTAAACAAGGCAGTAGGTAAACAAGGTAGTAGGTAAACAAGGCAGTAGGTAAACAAGGCAGTAGGTAAACAAGGTAGTAGATAACAAGGCAGTAGGTAAACAAGGCAGTAGGTAAACAAGGTAGTAGGTAAACAAGGTAGTAGGTAAACAAGGCAGTAGGTAAACAAGGCAGTAGGTAAACAAGGTAGTAGGTAAACAAGGCAGTAGGTAAACAAGGCAGTAGGTAAACAAGGCAGTAGGTAAACAAGGTAGTAGGTAAACAAGGCAGTAGGTAAACAAGGCAGTAGGTAAACAAGGCAGTAGGTAAACAAGGCAGTAGGTAAACAAGGCAGTAGGTAAACAAGGTAGTAGGTAAACAAGGCAGTAGGTAACAAGGCAGTAGGTAAACAAGGCAGTAGGTAAACAAGGCAGTAGGTAAACAAGGCAGTAGGTAAACAAGGTAGTAGGTAAACAAGGCAGTAGGTAAACAAGGCAGTAGGTAAACAAGGCAGAGGTAAACAAGGCAGTAGGTAAAACAAGGCAGTAGGTAAACAAGGTAGTAGGTAAACAAGGCAGTAGGTAAACAAGGCAGTAGGTAAACAAGGCAGTAGGTAAACAAGGCAGTAGGTAAACAAGGCAGTAGGTAAACAAGGCAGTAGGTAAACAAGGCAGTAGGTAAACAAGGTAGTAGGTAAACAAGGCAGTAGGTAAACAAGGCAGTAGGTAAACAAGGCAGTAGGTAAACAAGGTAGTAGGTAAACAAGGCAGTAGGTAAACAAGGCAGTAGGTAAAAGGTAGTAGGTAAACAAGGCAGTAGGTAAACAGGCAGTAGGTAAACAAGGTAGTAGGTAAACAAGGCAGTAGGTAAACAAGGCAGTAGGTAAACAAGGCAGTAGGTAAACAAGGTAGTAGGTAAACAAGGCAGTAGGTAAACAAGGTAGTAGGTAAACAAGGCAGTAGGTAAACAAGTCAGTAGGTAAACAGGTAGTAGGTAAACAAGGTAGTAGGTAAACAAGTCAGTAGGTAAACAAGGTAGTAGGTAAACAAGTCAGTAGGTAAACAAGGTAGTAGGTAAACAAGGCAGTAGGTAAACAAGTCAGTAGGTAAACAAGGCAGTAGGTAAACAAGTCAGTAAGTAAACAAGGTAGTAGGTAAACAAGGCAGTAGGTAAACAAGTCAGTAGGTAAACAAGGCAGTAGGTAAACAAGGTAGTAGGTAAACAAGGCAGTAGGTAAACAAGGTAGTAGGTAAACAAGGTAGTAGGTAAACAAGGCAGTAGGTAAACAAGGTAGTAGGTAAACAAGGTAGTAGGTAAACAGGGCAGTAAAACAAGGTAGTAGGTAAACAAGGTAGTAGGTAAACAAGGCAGTAGGTAAACAAGGTAGTAGGTAAACAAGGCAGTAGGTAAACAAGGCAGTAGGTAAACAAGGTAGTAGGTAAACAAGGCAGTAGGTAAACAAGGTAGTAGGTAAACAAGGTAGTAGGTAAACAAGGCAGTAGGTAAACAAGGTAGTAGGTAAACAAGGCAGTAGGTAAACAGGCAGTAGGTAAACAAGGTAGTAGGTAAACAAGGCAGTAGGTAAACAAGGCAGTAGGTAAACAAGGTAGTAGGTAAACAAGGCAGTAGGAAACAAGGCAGTAGGTAAACAAGGTAGTAGGTAAACAAGGTAGTAGGTAAACAAGGCAGTAGGTAAACAAGGCAGTAGGTAAACAAGGTAGTAGGTAAACAAGGCAGTAGGTAAACAAGGCAGTAGGTAAAAAGGCAGTAGGTAAACAAGGTAGTAGGTAAACAGGCAGTAGGTAAACAAGGCAGTAGGTAAACAAGGCAGTAGGTAAACAAGGCAGTAGGTAAACAAGGCAGTAGGTAAACAAGGTAGTAGGTAAACAAGGCAGTAGGTAAACAAGGCAGTAGGTAAACAAGGCAGTAGGTAAACAAGGCAGTAGGTAAACAAGGTAGTAGGTAAACAAGGCAGTAGGTAAACAAGGCAGTAGGTAAACAAGGCAGTAGGTAAACAAGGCAGTAGGTAAACAAGGCAGTAGGTAAACAAGGTAGTAGGTAAACAAGGCAGTAGGTAAACAAGGCAGTAGGTAAACAAGGCAGTAGGTAAACAAGGCAGTAGGTAAACAAGGCAGTAGGTAAACAAGGCAGTAGGTAAACAAGGCAGTAGGTAAACAAGGTAGTAGGTAAACAAGGCAGTAGGTAAACAAGGCAGTAGGTAAACAAGCAGTAGGTAAACAAGGTAGTAGGTAAACAAGGCAGTAGGTAAACAAGGCAGTAGGTAAACAAGGTAGTAGGTAAACAAGGCAGTAGGTAAACAAGGCAGTAGGTAAACAAGGTAGTAGGTAAACAAGGCAGTAGGTAAACAAGGCAGTAGGTAAACAAGGCAGTAGGGTAAACAAGGTAGTAGGTAAACAAGGCAGTAGGTAAACAAGGCAGTAGGTAAACAAGGTAGTAGGTAAACAAGGCAGTAGGTAAACAAGGTAGTAGGTAAACAAGGCAGTAGGTAAACAAGGCAGTAGGTAAACAAGGCAGTAGGTAAACAAGGTAGTAGGTAAAAAAGGCAGTAGGTAAACAAGGCAGTAGGTAAACAAGGTAGTAGGTAAACAAGGCAGTAGGTAAACAAGGTGAGGTAAACAAGGCAGTAGGTAAACAAGGCAGTAGGTAAACAAGGTAGTAGGTAAACAAGGCAGTAGGTAAACAAGGCAGTAGGTAAACAAGGTAGTAGGTAAACAAGGCAGTAGGTAAACAAGGTAGTAGGTAAACAAGGCAGTAGGTAAACAGGCAGTAGGTAAACAAGGCAGTAGGTAAACAAGGCAGTAGGTAAACAAGGCAGTAGGTAAACAAGGTAGTAGGTAAACAAGGCAGTAGGTAAACAAGGCAGTAGGAAACAAGGCAGTAGGTAAACAAGGCAGTAGGTAAACAAGGCAGTAGGTAAACAAGGCAGTAGGTAAACAAGGCAGTAGGTAAACAAGGCAGTAGGTAAACAAGGTAGTAGGAAACAAGGTAGTAGGTAAACAAGGTAGTAGGTAAACAAGGCAGTAGGGAAACAAGGCAGTAGGTAAACAAGGCAGTAGGTAAACAAGGCAGTAGGTAAACAAGGTAGTAGGTAAACAAGGCAGTAGGTATACAAGGCAGTAGGTAAACAAGGCAGTAGGTAAACAAGGTAGTAGGTAAACAAGGTAGTAGGTAAACAAGGCAGTAGGTAAACAAGGTAGTAGGTAAACAAGGTAGTAGGTAAACAAGGTAGTAGGTAAACAAGGCAGTAGGTAAACAAGGTAGTAGGTAAACAAGGTAGTAGGTAAACAAGGCAGTAGGTAAACAAGGTAGTAGGTAAACAAGGTAGTAGGTAAACAAGGTAGTAGGTAAACAAGGTAGTAGGTAAACAAGTAGTGGGTAAACAAGGTAGTAGGTAAACAAGGTAGTAGGTAAACAAGGAGTAGGTAAACAAGGTAGTAGGTAAACAAGGCAGTGGGTAAACAAGGCAGTAGGTAAACAAGGTAGTAGGTAAACAAGGTAGTAGGTAAACAAGGCAGTAGGTATACAAGGCAGTAGGTAAACAAGGCAGTAGGTAAACAAGGCAGTAGGTAAACAAGGTAGTAGGTAAACAAGGCAGTAGGTAAACAAGGCAGTAGGTAAACAAGGTAGTAGGTAAACAAGGTAGTAGGTAAACAAGGCAGTAGGTAAACAAGGTAGTAGGTAAACAAGGTAGTAGGTAAACAAGGTAGTAGGTAAACAAGGCAGTAGGTAAACAAGGTAGTAGGTAAACAAGGTAGTAGGTAACAAGGTAGTAGGTAAACAAGGTAGTAGGTAAACAAGGTAGTAGGTAAACAAGGCAGTAGGTAAACAAGGTAGTAGGTAAACAAGGTAGTAGGTAAACAAGGTAGTAGGTAAACAAGGTAGTAGGTAAACAAGGTAGTAGGTAAACAAGGTAGTAGGTAAACAAGGTAGTAGGTAAACAAGGCATAGGTAAACAAGGTAGTAGGTAACAAGGTAGTAGGTAAACAAGGTAGTAGGTAAACAAGGTAGTAGGTAAACAAGGTAGTAGGTAAACAAAGTAGTAGGTAAACAAGGCAGTAGGTAAACAAGGTAGTAGGTAAACAAGGTAGTAGGTAAACAAGGTAGTAGGTAAACAAGGTAGTAGGTAAACAAGGTAGTAGGTAAACAAGGCAGTAGGTAAACAAGGTAGTAGGTAAACAAGGTAGTAGGTAAACAAGGTAGTAGGTAAACAAGGTAGGGTAAACAAGGTAGTAGGTAAACAAGGCAGTAGGTAAACAAGGCAGTAGGTAAACAAGGCAGTAGGTAAACAAGGTAGTGGGTAAACAAGGCAGTAGGTAAACAAGGTAGGTAAACAAGGCAGTAGGTAAACAAGGTAGTAGGTAAACAAGGTAGTAGGTAACAAGGTAGTAGGTAAACAAGGTAGTAGGTAAACAAGGTAGTAGGTAAACAAGGTAGTGGGTAAACAAGGCAGTAGGTAAACAAGGCAGTAGGTAAACAAGGTAGTAGGTAAACAAGGCAGTAGGTAAACAAGGCAGTAGGTAAACAAGGCAGTAGGTAAACAAGGTAGTAGGTAAACAAGGCAGTAGGTAAACAAGGTAGTAGGTAAACAAGGTAGTGGGTAAACAAGGCAGTAGGTAAACAAGGCAGTAGGTAAACAAGGCATAGGAAACAGGGTAGTAGGAAACAAGGTAGTAGGTAACAAGGCAGTAGGAAAACAAGGCAGTAGGTAAACAAGGTAGTAGGTAAACAAGGTAGTAGGTAAACAAGGCAGTAGGAAAACAAGGCAGTAGGAAAACAAGGTAGTAGGTAAACAAGGTAGTGGGTAAACAAGGCAGTAGGTAAACAAGGCAGTAGGTAAACAAGGCAGTAGGTAAACAAGGCAGTAGGTAAAAAGGTAGTAGGTAAACAGGTAGTAGGTAAACAAGGTAGTGGGTAAACAAGGCAGTAGGTAAACAAGGCAGTAGGTAAACAAGGCAGTAGGTAAACAGGGTAGTAGGTAAACAATGCAGTAGGTAAACAAGGTAGTAGGTAAACAAGGTAGTAGGTAAACAAGGCAGTAGGTAAACAAGGCAGTAGGTAAACAAGGTAGTAGGTAACGGTAGTAGGTAAACAAGGCAGTAGGTAAACAAGGCAGTAGGTAAACAGGTAGTAGGTAAACAAGTAGTAGGTAAACAGGCAGTAGGTAAACAAGGCAGTAGGTAAACAAGGTAGCAAGTAAACAAGGCAGTAGGTAAACAAGGTAGTAGGTAAACAAGGTAGTAGGTAAACAAGGTAGTAAGTAAACAAGGTAGCAAGTAAACAAGGCAGTAGGTAAACAAGGTAGTAGGTAAACAAGGTAGCAAGTAAACAAGGCAGTAGGTAAACAAGGTAGTAGGTAAACAAGGTAGCAAGTAAACAAGGCAGTAGGTAAACAAGGTAGCAGGTAAACAAGGTAGCAAGTAAACAAGGCAGTAGGTAAACAAGGCAGTAGGTAAACAAGGTAGTAGGTAAACAAGGTAGCAGGTAAACAAGGCAGTAGGTAAACAAGGTAGTAGGTAAACAAGGCAGTAGGTAAACAAGGCAGTAGGTAAACAAGGTAGTAGGTAAACAAGGCAGTAGGTAAACAAGGCAGTAGGTAAACAAGGCAGTAGGTAAACAAGGTAGTAGGTAAACAAGGCAGTAGGTAAACAAGGCAGTAGGTAAACAAGGTAGTAGGTAAACAAGGCAGTAGGTAAACAAGGTAGTAGGTAAACAAGGCAGTAGGTAAACAAGGCAGTAGGTAAACAAGGCAGTAGGTAAACAAGGTAGTAGGTAAAAAAGGCAGTAGGTAAACAAGGCAGTAGGTAAACAAGGTAGTAGGTAAACAAGGCAGTAGGTAAACAAGGTAGTAGGTAAACAAGGCAGTAGGTAAACAAGGCAGTAGGTAAACAAGGTAGTAGGTAAACAAGGCAGTAGGTAAACAAGGCAGTAGGTAAACAAGGTAGTAGGTAAACAAGGCAGTAGGTAAACAAGGTAGTAGGTAAACAAGGCAGTAGGTAAACAAGGCAGTAGGTAACAAGGCAGTAGGTAAACAAGGCAGTAGGAAACAAGGCAGTAGGTAAACAAGGCAGTAGGTAAACAAGGTAGTAGGTAAACAAGGCAGTAGGTAAACAAGGCAGTAGGTAAACAAGGCAGTAGGTAAACAAGGCAGTAGGTAAACAAGGCAGTAGGTAAACAAGGCAGTAGGTAAACAAGGCAGTAGGTAAACAAGGCAGTAGGTAAACAAGGCAGTAGGTAAACAAGGTAGTAGGTAAACAAGGTAGTAGGTAAACAAGGCAGTAGGGAAACAAGGCAGTAGGTAAACAAGGCAGTAGGTAAACAAGGCAGTAGGTAAACAAGGTAGTAGGTAAACAAGGCAGTAGGTATACAAGGCAGTAGGTAAACAAGGCAGTAGGTAAACAAGGTAGTAGGTAAACAAGGTAGTAGGTAAACAAGGCAGTAGGTAAACAAGGTAGTAGGTAAACAAGGTAGTAGGTAAACAAGGTAGTAGGTAAACAAGGCAGTAGGTAAACAAGGTAGTAGGTAAACAAGGTAGTAGGTAAACAAGGCAGTAGGTAAACAAGGTAGTAGGTAAACAAGGTAGTAGGTAAACAAGGTAGTAGGTAAACAAGGTAGTAGGTAAACAAAGTAGTGGGTAAACAAGGTAGTAGGTAAACAGGTAGTAGGTAAACAAGGTAGTAGGTAAACAAGGCAGTGGGTAAACAAGGCAGTAGGTAAACAAGGTAGTAGGTAAACAAGGTAGTAGGTAAACAAGGCAGTAGGTATACAAGGCAGTAGGTAAACAAGGCAGTAGGTAAACAAGGCAGTAGGTAAACAAGGTAGTAGGTAAACAAGGCAGTAGGTAAACAAGGCAGTAGGTAAACAAGGTAGTAGGTAAACAAGGTAGTAGGTAAACAAGGCAGTAGGTAAACAAGGTAGTAGGTAAACAAGGTAGTAGGTAACAAGGTAGTAGGTAAACAGGCAGTAGGTAAACAAGGTAGTAGGTAAACAAGGTAGTAGGTAAACAAGGTAGTAGGTAAACAAGGTAGTAGGTAAACAAGGTAGTAGGTAAACAAGGCAGTAGGTAAACAAGGTAGTAGGTAAACAAGGTAGTAGGTAAACAAGGTAGTAGGTAAACAAGGTAGTAGGTAAACAAGGTAGTAGGTAAACAAGGTAGTAGGTAAACAAGGTAGTAGGTAAACAAGGCAGTAGGTAAACAAGGTAGTAGGTAAACAAGGTAGTAGGTAAACAAGGTAGTAGGTAAACAAGGTAGTAGGTAAACAAGGTAGTAGGTAAACAAAGTAGTAGGTAAACAAGGCAGTAGGTAAACAAGGTAGTAGGTAAACAAGGTAGTAGGTAAACAAGGTAGTAGGTAAACAAGGTAGTAGGTAAACAAGGTAGTAGGTAAACAAGGCAGTAGGTAAACAAGGTAGTAGGTAAACAAGGTAGTAGGTAAACAAGGTAGTAGGTAAACAAGGTAGGGTAAACAAGGTAGTAGGTAAACAAGGCAGTAGGTAAACAAGGCAGTAGGTAAACAAGGCAGTAGGTAAACAAGGTAGTGGGTAAACAAGGCAGTAGGTAAACAAGGTAGTAGGTAAACAAGGCAGTAGGTAAACAAGGTAGTAGGTAAACAAGGTAGTAGGTAAACAAGGTAGTAGGTAAACAAGGTAGTAGGTAAACAAGGTAGTAGGTAAACAAGGTAGTGGGTAAACAAGGCAGTAGGTAAACAAGGCAGTAGGTAAACAAGGTAGTAGGTAAACAAGGCAGTAGGTAAACAGGCTAGGTAAACAAGGCAGTAGGTAAAAAGGTAGTAGGTAAACAAGGCAGTAGGTAAACAATGGTAGTAGGTAAACAAGGTAGTGGGTACACAAGGCAGTAGGTAAACAAGGCAGGTAGGTAAACAAGGCAGTAGGTAAACAGGGTAGTAGGTAACCAAGGTAGTAGGTAAACAAGGCAGTAGGAAAACAAGGCAGTAGGTAAACAAGGTAGTAGGTAACAAGGTAGTAGGTTAAACAAGGCAGTAGGAAAACAAGGCAGTAGGAAAACAAGGTAGTAGGTAAACAAGGTAGGGGTAAACAAGGCAGTAGGTAAACAAGGCAGTAGGTAAACAAGGCAGTAGGTAAACAAGGCAGTAGGTAAACAAGGTCGTAGGTAAACAAGGTAGTAGGTAAACAAGGTAGTGGGTAAACAAGGCAGTAGGTAAACAAGGCAGTAGGTAAACAAGGCAGTAGGTAAACAGGGTAGTAGGTAAACAATGCAGTAGGTAAACAAGGTAGTAGGTAAACAAGGTAGTAGGTAAACAAGGCAGTAGGTAAACAAGGCAGTAGGTAAACAAGGTAGTAGGTAAACAAGGTAGTAGGTAAACAAGGCAGTAGGTAAACAAGGCAGTAGGTAAACAAGGCAGTAGGTAAACAAGGTAGTAGGTAAACAAGGTAGTAGGTAAACAAGGCAGTAGGTAAACAAGGCAGTAGGTAAACAAGGTAGCAAGTAAACAAGGCAGTAGGTAAACAATGGTAGTAGGTAAACAAGGTAGTAGGTAAACAAGGTAGTAAGTAAACAAGGTAGCAAGTAAACAAGGCAGTAGGTAAACAAGGGTAGTAGGTAAACAAGGTAGCAAGTAAACAAGGCAGTAGGTAAACAAGGTAGTAGGTAAACAAGGTAGCAAGTTAAACAAGGCAGTAGGTAAACAAGGTAGCAGGTAAACAAGGTAGCAAGTAAACAAGGCCGTAGGTAAACAAGGCAGTAGGTAAACAAGGTAGTAGGTAAACAAGGTAGCAGGTAAACAAGGCAGTAGGTAAACAAGGCAGTAGGTAAACAAGGCAGTAGGTAAACAAGGCAGTAGGTAATCAAGGCAAGTAGGTAAACAAGGCAGTAGTTTAAACAAGGTAGTAGGTAAACAAGGCAGTAGGTAAACAAGGTAGTAGGTAAACAAGGCAGTAGGTAAACAAGGCAGTAGGTAACAAGGTAGTAGGTAAACAAGGTAGTAGGTAACACAGGTAAGGGTAAACAAGGTAGTAGGTAAACAAGTCAGTAGGTAAAAGGCAGTAGGTAAACAAGGCAGTAGGTAACAAGGTAGTGGGTAAACAAGGTAGTGGGTAACAAGGTAGTGGGTAAACAAGGCAGTAGGTAAACAAGGCAGTAGGTAAAACAAGGTAGTGGGTAAACAAGGTAGTGGAGTAAAACAAGGTAGTAGGTAAACAAGGCGGTAGGTAACAAGGCAGTAGGTAAACAAGGTAGGGGTAAACAAGTAGTGGGTTAAACAAGGTAGTAGGTAAACAAGGGCAGTAGGTAAACAAGGCAAGGTAAGGTTGTAAACAAGGCAGTAGGTAAACAAGGTAGTGGGTAAACAAGGTAGTAGGTAAACAAGGTAGTAGGTAAACAAGGTAGTAGGTAAACAAGGCAGTAGGTAAACAAGGCAGTAGGTAACAAGGTAGTGGGTAAACAAGGTAGTGGGTAAACAAGGTAGTAGGTAAACAAGGCAGTAGGTAAACAAGGCAGTAGGTAAACAACGGCAGTAGGTAAACAAGGCAGTAGGTAAAAAGGCAGTAGGTAAACAAGGCAGTAGGTAAACAAGGCAGTAGGTAAACAAGGTGGTAGGTAAACAAGGCAGTAGGTAAACAAGGCAGTAGGTAAACAAGGCAGTAGGTAAACAAGGTAGTAGGTAAACAAGGCAGTAGGTAAACAAGGCAGTAGGTAAACAAGGCAGTAGGTAACAAGGCAGTAGGTAAACAAGGCAGTAGGTAAAAAAGGCAGTAGGTAAACAAGGCAGTAGGTAAACAAGGCAGTAGGTAAACAAGGTGGTAGGTAAACAAGGCAGTAGGTAAACAAGGCAGTAGGTAAACAAGGCAGTAGGTAAACAAGGTGGTAGGTAAACAAGGCAGTAGGTAAACAAGGCAGTAGGTAAACAAGGCAGTAGGTAAACAAGGCAGTAGGTAAACAAGGTATTCACGGGGTCATTCTTCCGCGCTACCTGTACCCTACCCTTTACCTACCCCTTGGCATGTCGACACCTTTACCTTCACCCCTTTACCCGGTAAAACGGTCAATTGCCTTACCTTGCCGAGGCCTAGTTTAGCGGGCGACGTAGAGTATCACGGCGTTCAAAACAAGGGCGGAGCTTCATGTTCTTTGGTTCTTTCGGTAAAGTCACGTAGAAGGGAAGTAATAAAATAATAAAAAATAAAACATGATAAAATAATATAATATATAATAAAATAATATAATAAAATAATAATATATATAATTAAATAATGTGCTATTGTACATTGTGAAATAATACAAAATAGAATATCGTACAATAAAATAATATAATAATATAATGAAATAAAATAAAACATAATAAATAATATAATAATATAATAAATAATATTATATAGAATAAAATACTATAATAAAGTGGAATAATATAATATATAATAAAATAATATAATACTATATATAATGAAATAATAAAAATAAAACATAGGAAAATAAAATAATATAACAATATAATGAAATACTTTAAAACATAATAAAATAATATAATAATATATTAAAATAATATAGTATAATATATATTAAAGTAATATAATAAAATAAAATCATATAATATATAATAAAATAATATGATATAATATATAATGAAATAATAAAAATAAAACATAATAAAATAATATAATAATATAATAAAATTATATAATATATAATAATAAAATATAATAATATAATATATAATAAAATAATATGGTATAATATATAATGAAATAATAAAAGTGAAACATTATAAATAACATAATACTATAATGAAATAAAATAAAACACAATAAAATAATATAATAACATAATAAAATAAAATAATATAAAAAAAAGGAGCGGAGCTGCCGCGTCGTGGACTCTGCCCCAAAGATTTGCCGGGGAATGAGGCTCGGGGTCGATCGGGGGTCGGTGTCCGAGTGCGCGACGGCAAATCTGCGGAGGCACGGACACGGAAGGGAGAATCGTGAATTTGAAGTGACCCCATCCCCCCCATCCCTCCCCCCTCCGTTCGTGAAGACAAACGAGTCTCAGTAGCCGCGTGCAACGATGCGGAGCCGATAGATTTCTGCGAGGAGAGATGAGAACGAGGGATGGGGTCGCTCAAATGGCGAGGGATGACGGGGGTGGGGTGGTGTGCGATAAGAGGGGTGTCTAGTGTAGTGTATAGTGTAGTGTATCGTACTGTATAGTAGTGTAGTGTATAGTGTAGTGTATAGTGTAGTGTATAGTGTAGTGTATCGTAGTGTATAGTAGTGTAGTGTATAGTGTAGTGTATAGTATAGTGTACAGTGTAGTGTATAGTGTAGTGTATCACGTAGTGTATCATAGTGTATAGTGTAGTGTATAGTGTAGTGTATAGTGTAGTGTATCGTAGTGTATAGTATAGTGTATAGTGTAGTGTATAGTGGAGTGTGTAGTGGATAGTGTAGTCGAGAGTAGTGTGGATAGTAGTGTTTAGTGTAGTATATCGTAGTGAATAGTGTAGTGTATAGTGTAGTGGATAGTAGTGTGGATAGTAGTGTTTAGTGTAGTGTATCGTAGTGAATAGTGTAGTGTATAGTGTAGTGGATAGTGTAGTGTATCGTAGTGTATAGTGTATTGTATCATAGTGAATAGTGTAGTGTATAGTATAGTGGATAGTAGTGTGGATAGTAGTGTTTAGTGTAGTATATAGACTCTATAACGACAAGAGACATTTTATAATTCATAATATTGTAGTGTCGACGGAGCGGAAGACAAGTTTCTTGACGAGGCACCTTCTTTATTTCAACACTTTCAAGTTCTCAATTTCGCTCTCGCTTCTCCCAAGTCGTCTGGCCTCGCCCAGACACAACCCTGACCGTGTTACGCCTGAGACGGCCAACAACGCTCCGGCCACGCAATGATCTAGCGAAGACGGCGACGATGACGGGTCCACTTCCCAGAACCGGCAGCCGCGAGCTCCCCGCTCTCCGCTGCTTTTATGCTCCCCGACGCGGCCTGACTCCACCCTGGCCGCGCCTCCCTTCTCGAACCCACCAGCGGGTTCCAGGGGCTTCCAGACGGGGTCTTCTGTGACCCTTGCCCCAGTTCCTCCGCCCTGCCGACGCACGCCGTGGCAGCGCTCGCCGGCGTGCGTGCTGCTCGTTTACCGCAGTTGCCGTTTGCTGGACAACAGACGGCGCTGTTACACTACACACAAATTATTTCTATTTAAAGCTTTCGTGACTGCAGGGATTCATTTTCTTGGTTCTTTCGGTAAAATCACGTAGAAGGGAAAAAAAATGTATAATAAAAAAATCGTATTTCCCTTCTACGCTAATTTGTTAAAGATTAATTATATTCTTGGTTCTTTCGGTAAAGTCACGTAGAAGGGAAATAATAAAATAATAATAATAATATAAAAGAATAATAAAATAATACTGATAATACAAAATTATTAAAAACATTCTTATGTTTATTTTTTATTTTATTACTTCCCTTCTACGTGACTTTACCGAAAGAACCAGGAATACACAAATTATTGTAGCGCTGAGTGTTCTGCTGCTGCTGCTGTGTCCTGTACAGCGCTGTGAGATCCTTGATGAAAAGCGCTTCATGAATGTAATTATCATTCTAATTATTACTACGAATGAATTGATCTTAAACAAATGTTGGTTTGTACAGAGTAAACGAATTACGTCACGCGCGCAGAACCTTGCCGTTGAAAGCTTTGCTCTTGTTCGTTTTGCGGTTACCGAGTTAAGTTCGGGAAATATAGCTCACGGAGTGGGGCAATCGGGTTAAAACATCGACTTTCATTAATTCGTAATTCATTTCTCAGAACCACCTCTATCACTATCACCACCATTACTGTCATCATCATCACCACCATCATCATTACTACCATCATCATCATCACCACCACCACCATTACTACCATCATCATCACCACCACCATCATTACTACCATCATCATCACCACTACCATCACCATCATTACTACCATCATCATCACCACTACCATCACCATCATTACTACTACCATCATCACCACCACCATCATTACTACCATCATCATCACCACCACCGTCACCACCATTGTCATCACCAACATCACCACCTCCAGCATCATCACCACCACCATTACTACCATCACCATCATCACCACCACCACCATCGTCATCACAATCATCACCACCACCACCATGACCACAGCCACGCTTGGGAGGACGTGAGATGCTCACAGAATCCGCGACGAGGCGGTGATGGATCAATGGAGAATCTCCCTCCATTGATTCGCATCAATATTTGAGCGTGGCCGCAAACGCATGCTGCCCACTGCTACCGATGCTCCTGCTGCGGTGTTGATGGTAGTGGTGATGATAGTTGTGGTGGTGGTGATACGGGGGAGCGGTGGTGCAGCGGTTAGCGCGCTGCGCCACAAACCCAGCCGTTACCCGGGTTCGATTCCCGCTCACGGCCACCAACACCACCCGGTGGCGATTATCTGAATCGGTCCTGGGTCTCCCCCTGGATTGCAAGTCCACGTGGATGAGAGAACACGCGCAGGGTAGAGACGTCGTCGTCGTCGTCATCATCATATCGATATCCATCCAGCAGTGAATAGACCCTGGTGATGTTGATTACGCTGAGAGACAGAGAGAGAGAGAGAGGGACACGTGGATTAGAGAACACGTGCAGGGTAGAGACATCATCATTACATCGATTTTCATAGAGCAGTGGATAGGTCATGATGATCAATCAATTATCTTTGACGTTAAATAACGTATTCGTCGGCTCTTTCGGTAAAGTCACGTAAATAGGTTCGAAGAAAAGAAACAAAAAATAACAAAAAACCACGACGTTTCGATCACAACACAAGCAATAGTCATCAGGAGGAAAACAGAGGGGGGAAAGCTGCTAAAAGCAGACTGTTTTAAAGGTCTAAAATGGGTGTAGCCCAAGGGTCATAAACGACATGGGCAGAGCTAGTGATGTTAATGTGAAAAATTAGCATGTTAATGTAAGATCGGAGGGCGACCTCCAAGATAAGCGTGTTAATGTGAGAGATTCGCATGTTAATGTGAGGTCAGAGAGCAGCCTCCACAACGAGGGCGCGGAGGTGGCTATGTTAATGTGAGAGATTAGCATGTTAATGTGAGGTCAGAGAGCAGCCTCCACAACGAGGGCGCGGAGGTGGCTATGTTAATGTGAGAGATTAGCGTGTTAATGTGAGATCAGAGAGCAGCCTCCACAACGAGTGAGCGGAGGTGGCTATGTTAATGTGAGAGATTCGCGTGTTAATTTGAGATCGGAGGGTGACCTCCACAACAAGCACGCGGAGGTGGCTATGTTAATGTGAGAGATTAGCGTGTTAATGTGAGATCAGAGAGCAGCCTCCACAACGAGTGAGCGGAGGTGGCTATGTTAATGTGAGAGATTCGCGTGTTAATGTGAGATCGGAGGGTGACCTCCACAACAAGCACGCGGAGGTGGCTATGTTAATGTGAGAGATTAGCGTGTTAATGTGAGATCAGAGAGCAGCCTCCACAACGAGGGAGCGGAGGTGGCTATGTTAATGTGAGAGATTAGCGTGTTGATGTGAGATCAGAGAGCAGCCTCCACAACGAGTGAGCGGAGGTGGCTATGTTAATGTGAGAGATTAGCGTGTTAATGTGAGATCAGAGAGCAGCCTCCACAACGAGTGAGCGGAGGTGGCTATGTTAATGTGAGAGATTCGCGTGTTAATGTGAGATCGGAGGGTGACCTCCACAACAAGCACGCGGAGGTGGCTATGTTAATGTGAGAGATTAGCGTGTTAATGTGAGATCAGAGAGCAGCCTCCACAACGAGGGAGCGGAGGTGGCTATGTTAATGTGAGAGATTAGCGTGTTGATGTGAGATCAGAGAGCAGCCTCCACAACGAGTGAGCGGAGGTGGCTATGCTAATGTGGGAGATTAGCGTGTTAATGTAAGATCAGAGAGCAGCCTCCACAACGAGGGAGCGGAGGTGGCTATGTTAATGTGGGAGATTAGCGTGTTAATGTAAGATCAGAGAGCAGCCTCCACAACGAGGGAGCGGAGGTGGCTATGTTAATGTGGGAGATTAGCATGTTGATGTAAGATCGGAAAAGCGGCCTCCATGATTAGCGCACGGAGTTGGCTATGTTAATGTGAGAGATTAGCGTGTTAATGGGAAATCGCGGAGCAGCATCGTCGGGCTCGGCGTGCGAGGTGGCTGTGTTAGTGTGAGAAATTTAACCGGTTGATGTAAAATTAGAGAGCCGAATGTAACAACTAACATCGGGAAGGTGGTTGGATGGGAACATCACAGCCAGTTATGACTTGAACTGGTTGATAACGTCCTTCCAGTGATTGCTGAGTTTGTACCCATCTTCTCGATTGAAATTGTGTCTATGTCTGTATATATGGATGGCTTCATGGACGAATCTTTGTTGATAGCCAGTGGGTTTGCAAAGCACCTTTGCCTTAGAGAAGTCAATTTCGTGTGAGCCCACCGCATTGAAACTATGATCAGCCACGGCCGAGGTATTGGTCCTACCGTGTTTCAGATCTGCCTTGTGTTCACGAACACGGTCCGAGACAATGTCGCTTAGTTTCCCCACTGTAACTACTGCCGCAGACACAGCTTAGTTTGTAGACGCCGGGGTATCGCATGCCAGGGATCAGATCCTTCACGGATGGGATCAGATCAAGAATTTTACGTCGTGGATTTTTTTGCTTTCATTGTTTTCAATTTATAATTTTTTTGTTATTTTAATGTTCTATCTACGTGACTTTACCGAAATAACCAAAGAATATTTATGTACTGTGTTAAATCGAACCTGGATCTTGTGTTTGCTCATGATTTTGGAGATCTTTTTGGTGACCCCTGCTTTGAACCTATCTACGTGACTTTACCGATTGACCCAAAGAATATGAATTCCTGCAGACACGAAAGCTTTAAGTTAAATTACGCTTAAGATTATTATTATTTTAACCGGATGCCAGCAAAGGGGGAGGGGAGGACGTGAGCCAAAGACCCGTCCGGATTCAGCTTCCCCTAGGTCGACTCAGCGCTAAATGAGTACCTGGTGCGGTGTGTAAGTAAACATCACCACAAGGGGAGACAAAGGCGGCCGGGCGTGGTGCTGGCCACCCACCCCCTGGTGTACCGTGCCGGCCTTCATAGGTGCTCGCTAACAGCACTTGCCCCAACAGTCTGTTAAAGGCTATACGGGTGGGCGGAGGGGATCTTTGTCTTTATATATTTAAGAGCATCTCTCAGCCTTATCCAAACCGCCAGTTCAGAAGCACTGCACGCGTGCGTGGCGTGCCGGCCTTCATAGGCGCTGCTACTCGCTTAACAGCGCTTGCCCCCAAATTACGTCTCGGCTACGCGGGGGATCTTTGTCTTTGTTTGTGAGGAGCGGTGGTGCAGCGGTTAGCGCGCTGCGCTACGAGCCCCGCCAGCAGCGAGGGCCTTCGACACTTCACGTGACCTCATAGTGCACCTAGCCTGGCACAGGCGCCTTGGTGACGTCGCCGTCGATTAGTGTTGAATGGGCGGCTGCTTGTGAGCGGTTTGGTGAGGGAGGCAGTGGGTGAGTGAGTAAGTTGGTGAGTAGGTGAGTGTGTGATTGGGTGTGTGAGTGGATGATTTGGTGAGTGAGTAGGTGATTGGGTGAGTTTATTGAGTTAATGAGTGAGTGTGTGAGCGAGTGAGAGTGTGAGTGAGTGTGTAAGTGAGTGAGTGTGTGAGTGTGTGAATGAGTGTGTGAGTGAGTGAGTGTGTGAGTGAGTGTGTGAGTGAGTGTGTGAGTGAGTGTGTGTGTGAGTGTGTGAGCGAGTGTGTGAGTGAGTGAGTGTGTGAGTGTGTGAATGAGTGTGTGAGTGTGTGTGTGAGTGTGTGAGTGTGTGTGTGAGTGTGTGAGAGAGTGTGTGAGCGAGTGTGTGAGTGAGTGAGTGAGTGTGTGAGTGAGTGTGTGAGAGAGTGTGTGAGCGAGTGTGTGAGTGAGTGAGTGTGTGAGTGTGTGAATGAGTGTGTGAGTGAGTGAGTGTGTGAGTGTGTGTGTGAGTGGGTGGATAAGTGGATTAGTGAGTAAGTGTGTGAGTGTGTGAGTAAGTGTGTAAGTGTGTGAGTGAGTGAGTGTGTGAGTGTGTGAATGAGTGTTTGAGTGAATGAGTGTGTGAGCGAGTGTGTGAGTGAGTGAATGAGTGTGTGAGTGTGTGTGTGAGTGGGTGGGTAAGTGGATTAGTGAGTAAGTGTGTGAGTGTGTGAGTGTGTGTGTGAGTGTGTGAGTGAGTGTGTGAGTGTGTGAGTGAGTGTGAGTGAGTGTGTGTGTGTGAGTGTGTGAGTGAGTGGGTGTGTGAGTGAATGAGTGTGTGAGTGTGTGTGTGAGTGGGTGGGTAAGTGGATTAGTGAGTAAGTGTGTGAGTGTGTGAGTGTGTGTGTGAGTGTGTGAGTGAGTGTGTGAGTGTGAGTGAGTGTGTGTGTGAGTGTGTGAGTGAGTGGGTGTGTGAGTGAATGAGTGTGTGAGTGTGTGTGTGAGTGGGTGGGTAAGTGGATTAGTGTGTGAGTGTGTGAGTGAGTGTGAGTGAGTGTGTGAGTGAGTGTGTGAGTGTGTGAGAGAGTGTGTGAGCGAGTGTGTGAGTGAGTGAGTGTGTGAGTGTGTGAATGAGTGTGTGAGTGAGTGAGTGTGTGAGTGTGTGTGTGAGTGGGTGGATAAGTGGATTAGTGAGTAAGTGTGTGAGTGTGTGAGTAAGTGTGTAAGTGTGTGAGTGAGTGAGTGTGTGAGTGTGTGAATGAGTGTGTGAGTGAATGAGTGTGTGAGCGTGTGTGTGAGTGTGTGAGTAAGTGTGTAAGTGTGTGAGTGATGAGAATGTAATAGAAAAAGGCATGTTAGGGAGACATACAATTACACCAACAGATGGCTCAGATATAAACACCCACAGACAAAGATGTCCCGGGTAGCCTTCACTTATTCGTACATTCGCACGCACACGATGGCGCATGGGGTAACACTCGTGACCTAACAGCAAGAAACACCTGGGTTCGATCGCCTACTCGGGTGAGCTCACGTTATCCGGGTTTCTCCCATCCGTAGCTAACACCGCCACACACGCACAGTGGAACTGGTATTGTTCAAAAAGGCAAAGACTCCAATTGCTGCAAAAATAACCTCGAATTACTCAATTGGGATGAGACAGATGTGGGTTCATTCACCACCACCTACCCACCCACCACCAACCACCAAACACCAACCACCACCCACCACCACCCACCCACTACCACCCACCACCCACCCACCACCAACCACCAAACACCAACCACCACCCACCACCCACCAAAACCAACCAACCACCACCCACCAACCACCCACTACCACCACCACCCACCAACCACCCACCACTCACCACCCACCACTCACCATCCACCACCACCACCCACCCACCCACCACCACCACTCACCACCACCCAGCAAAATCAACCAACCACCACACACCCACCCACTACCACCCACCACCACCCACTACCATCCACCAAAACCAACCAACCACCACCCACCACCCACCACCACCACCCACCCACCCACCACCCACCACCCACCACCACCCACCCACCACCACCCACCCACCACTCACCACCACCCACCAACCACCCACCCACCACCACCCACCACCAACACCCTCCACCACCACCCACCCACCACCCACCACCACCCACCAACCACCCACCCACCACCACCCACCACCACCTACCCACCACCACTCACCACCACCCACCCACCACCACCACCCACCCACCACTCACCACCACCCACCACCACCACCACCCACCACCACTCACCACCACCCACCACCACCACCCACCACCCACCCACCACCCACCCACCACCACCCACCACCACCCACCACCCACCACCACCAACCACCCACCACCCACCACTCACCATCAACCACCCACCCACCACCACCCACCACCACCACTCACCATCAACCACCCACCCACCACCACCCACCACCACCACCACCCACCCACCAACCACCCACCACCACCCACCTACACCACTCACCACCACCCACCACCACCCAACACCCACCCACCACCACCACTCACCACCACCACTCACCACCCCCCACCACCACCCACCACCACCCAGGCAAGGCCCCGCTGAGTTTTGATATCGCTCAGTTTTTTCAGAAGCGTGGCCATCACGAACGAAGCAGGCGGCTCAGCAGCAGCAGAGTCATCGTCGTCGTCATCATCTTGTGAACATTTTGAGCAGCACCCAAACGCTCTAAGGGGCCGTCCATAAATGACGTCACGCGATTTTGGACAATTTTTGACCCCCCCCAGCCCGTCGTCACAGGACGTCACAAAAGTCAGACCCCCCCCACTCAAATATGACGTCACAAAGCTCTGCCCCCCCCCAAGAAAAATAAATAAAACATGCTTCAAATCGCTTTAAACTATTGTCATTGTAGTGCGTATTTAATGTGGCGCTGCACTCTGATGTTGTAGGAGAAAACATTTATTACAAAGTCTATTTAATTAAGTAGAACGTGTTGTCTATATTTATTTAAAGTTGCGCATTTTGATGTTACGTCACATTTCTATACACCCCCCCCCCCCCTTCGTCACACATCGTCACAAATGTCTGACCCCCTCCCCCCCTAGGTTCGTGACGTCATTTATGGACGGCCCCTAAACCAGTGGCGTCGATTCGAAACGTGGAGGGGGGAAAACCCGAGAGACACACAGAGAGAGAGAGAGAGACACGCAAACTCCAAATATATGTCGGGGCGTGTATGGGCGATGCGCAGCGATGTGAACATGATAATTGTTTTTTTATCCTTCTATCTGGCAACAAAACTGACACCTTTTTTTACAAGGAGTCATGTTTGCATAGACCACAATACCTGCAGTCATAATGCAAACAAAAAACATAACTCTGATAATGTATGCACTGTCCTTGAAGTTGATTGGTGCACACCCGAGACAGCTTTCCTTAGAGCCTAGTCTCCATTGGTGTTGGACCAGATGACGCCAAAAGGCGCACAACTCAAAGACAATGCACCATCAGAGTATGAGAGCTCGGGGTAAGCATTTACACCATTGGAACCTCATTTTCCAGTAGCAAAATATGATAATTGTTTTTTTACCCTTTTATCTGGTAACAAAACTGACACCTTTATTACAAGGAGTCATGTTTGCATAGACCACAATACTTGCAGTCATAATGCGAAGAAAAAACACAACTCTGATAATGTATGCACTGTCCTTGAAGTTGATTGGTCCACACCCGAGACAGCTTTACTTAGAGCCTAGTCTCACATGGTGTTGGACCAGATGACGCCAAAAGGCGCACAACTCAAAGACAATGCACCATCAGAGTATGAGAGCTCGGGGTAAGCATTTACACCATTGGAACATCATTTGCCAGTAAAAAATATGATAATTGTTTTTTAACCCTTTAATCTGGTAACAAAACTGACACCTTTATTACAAGGAGTCATGTTTGCATAGACCACAATATCTGCAGTCATAATGCAAACAAAAACATAACTTTGATAATGTATGCACTGTCCTTGAAGTTGATTGGTCCACACTGGCAAATGAGGTTCCAATGGTGGACTGGGTACACTTGCCTGTAGGGGCTAACACAGTCCAGCAGCGGCAGTCGCAATATCCCTCGCCTCGGAGCAGGAGGGGGCTGTGGGATGTTCTGTGATCCCCCGGGGCCCCGCCCCTCGGCTCGGAGGTGTATAAAAGGCGGACCTCTCTACAGGCGAGGGGCCAGTTGAAGATGGAAGACGGAGCAAGACAGTTAGGAGCCCTGGGACCTCTAACCCCACTACCGTTAAAGTTCGATTTAAAGCTTTCGTGACTACAGGGATTCATCTTCTTGGTTCTTTCGGTAAAGTCACGTAGAAGGGAAATGATAAAATAATAAAAATAAAACATAATAAAATACAATTCTCACGACGTTTCAGCCACAACGCAAGCATCCGTCCTCAGGTGAAGACCAGGTCTGTCGGAAATACAGCGTCTGAATTACAGACCTGTTCTTCACCTGAGGACGGCTGCTTGCGTTGTGGCCGAAACGTCGTGAGAATTATTTTATTATGTTTTATTATTATTTTATGATTTCCCTTCTACGTGACTTTACCGAAAGAACCAAGAAGATGAACCCTTAGCCCTTGTCAGGGCCGGGACTCTGTGTGGCTCAGTGGTGAGACCCTGGGTACTCACGGCCCGACGTCCTTGTCAGGGCCGGGTGTAAGCGAGCCAGTGGTTGGGACCCGGTACCCCGGGCAATGTCGGGTCAGACATCCTCCCCTAGGAATTACAGAGCCCGAGGACCTCAGAGCGTAGCCGGTGTCAGGCACGCCAGCCCTAGGCTGTGTCCCGAGGCTGTATAGCTAGGCTGTTACTGTGTGTGTGTTATACATAAACAAGTGTTGTCTACAAGACCCGTCTTCGGAGTCTGCAACACTACATATACACAATCAGAATGTTGTAGTTTTACTGCTGGAGGAATCCGATGAGCTATGAAGGGTTTTTTTTCTTCGACAACACGATACAGCAGGCGTCGTCAAGGTCGGGATCGAACCCACGACCTCCTGTACACCAGGCGAGGTAGTTAACATCTCCTAGCCACAGTGATGATGATGAGAGAGAGACACGCAAACTCCAAATATACAGCAGGCATCGTGGTCGTGATCGAACCCACGACCTCCTGTACACCAGGCGAGGTAGTTAACATCTCCTAGCCACTGTGATGATGATGAGAGAGAGAGACACACGCAAACTCCAAATATACAGCGGATGTTAAGGTCGGGATCGAACCCACGACCTCCTGTACACCAGGCGAGGTAGTTAACATCTCCTGGCCACAGTGATGATGATAGGGAGAGAGACACGCAAACTCGAAATATACAGCAGGCATCGTGGTCGTGATCGAACCCACAACCTCCTGTACACCAGGCGAGGTAGTCAACATCTCCTAGCCACCGTGGCGCCCCTAACGTTGACACGACGTTCACGCGGGTCAAGGGAGGGGTGGTGCTGTGAATCTCCGTAGCGATGAACGGCGATGACTTACACATCGGGACGTGGAGATGGAGAGAGCAGTGGGTTTGTAATGGACATTGCAAATGTTACGGGGGGATGTGCAATTAGACTGGCAGATGGCACGTGCATCAACACGAGGGTGAATAAGCTCCCCGTGTAGCCTTTAACAGACTCGTTGAGGGGCATGGGGGGGGGGTAGGCAAGTGCTGTTAGCGAGCAGCACCTATGAAGGCCGGCACGCAAAAAGAGAGGGGTGGGTGGGTGGCCAGCACCACGCCCGGCCGCCTTTGTCTCCCGCGGTGTCGATATTTACACACCGCACCAGGTACTCATTTGAGGCTGAGTCAACCTAAGGGAGGCCCGAGACCGGTTCAGATAATCGTCACTGGGTGTTGGCCGTGAGCGGGAATCGAACCCGGGTCGCCGGGTTCATAGCGCAGCGTAGCGCTAACCGCTGCACCACCGCTCTCCACACACACAATGACAAAGATCCCCCGTGTAGCCTTTAACGAACCAGTCGGGGCAAGTGCTGCTTGCGAGTAGCACCTATGAAGGCCGGCACGACACACGAGGGGGTGGGTGGCCAGCACCACGCCCGGCCGCCTTTGTCTCTCCCAGTGGTGATATTTACTACGCACCGTACCAGGTACTCATTTGAGGCTGAGTCGACCTAGGGGAGTCCCAGATGCTCTTGACGCGCTACGAAGCTACCGCTCCCCCGACCCTCCATACATCTGCCACTCACGCAAACAAAGGTAAAGACAAAGATACCCTGTAAAGCCTCAGCGGGCTGGTTGTGGCAAGTGCTGTTTGCGAGTACCACTCACACAGCACATACTCACTCCCTCCCCTTAGACTCTCCCTCAATGACTCCCTCTCCTCTCTCTCGCTATGAATCCACGGGAGGTGATGACAGGGGAATCAGCTGTGAGTGCGAAGGGACCGGTGGCTACGACAGAGGTCGCAAACGGGTTTTGATTCCTTACCCGATACCCGGCCGCACCAGGTACCCGGCCGGGTACGGGTAGGGTACGGGCATCGGGTACCTGATTGCGACCTCTGGGATGAAGCCATGTTGCAGGCACGAGTGGGTTGATTCTAGGAACTTGAATTGTGAGAAGAGACAAGACGTTGGGAAATGAGTGACAAACGGTTACTCACCAGTGACTCACGGCCTACCCGTACCCGGCCGCACCAGGGTCGCAAACGGGTACCCGTACCCGGCCGGGTACGGGCAGCCGGGTATCGGGTAGGGTACGGGTATCGGGTACCCGGTTGCGACCTCTGGGCTACGGGAATGATCGAGAAGGGGGGCGTGGTCTCGTGTCGGTATAAAAGGGGGGGGGGGTGCGGGGGAGACTCGGGGCTGTTGCGGTGGGGGTCTCCGCCTGGTGTCAAGTGACCGTGCCTTCAATAAAGTGCCGTCTCAAGCAAAGTGCGTCTAATTAGCTGGGTCTTTCGGTAAAGTCACGTAGAGTACAAAAAATTAACCCGTAAAAACAAAGTTTTTCACTATAAATCCTTTATATGCGTGGCGGCTCGAGTACTCTCGTCCTCTGGCTTGAGATGGCTGCCACCTATGGGTCAGATGATTGCCTGCCACCTTTAAGCAATTGGTAATTAAATATAATGTATTTTTTCCTAAAAAGTGTAAAATTTTGGAAAACATTTTCACGAAAATAAATTGTCACGCACAACGAGTCTGTGTGCAAAATGTCAGCTCGATTGGATCACGGGAAGTGGGTTAAAAAACAACCGAAAGATTTGCACGGTCGTAAGCGCACAAGCAAGCAAGCAAGCGAACTTAATATAAAGGATTTAAAAATATTGGCCTTTGGAGGATACGGGCATCGATCCCGTTACCTCTCGCATGCTAAGCGAGCGCTCTACCATTTGAGCTAATCCCCCGCACACTACAGCAAGAGCTAACCATACCTCATATAACTAACAACATAATGCAATCGTGTTACCGACCGGTCAAAACGCAAACCATTTTGTTTGCGATTGCAAAAATAAGAAAAAAATTTTTTCCTAAAAAGTGGAAAATTTTGGAAAAAATTTTCACGAAAATAAATTGTCACGCACAATGAGTCTGTGTGCAAAATGTCAGCTCGATTGGATCACGGGAAGTGGGTTAAAAACGACCGAAAGATTTGCACGGTCGTAAGCAAGCAAGCAAGTGAACTTAGTATAAATCATTTAAAAAGTAATCGATCACCACGTGTCGATCGCAACACAGGCGACCGTCATCAGGTGGGACAACCTCGGCCTCGGCAGTAGGGGGGGAAGTGATTTTAAATCATTTATATTAAGTTCACTTGCTTGCTTGCTTACGACCGTGCAAATCTTTCGGTCGTTTTTTAACCCACTTCCCGTGATCCAATCGAGCTGACATTTTGCACACAGACTCGTTGTGCGAGACAATTAATGTTCGTGAAAAACTTTGTTTTTACGGGTTATACTTATTTCGTGTTACTTTATTCGAACCTATCTACGTGAATTTCACCCAAAAACCCAAAGAACACGAATTCCTGCCGTCGTGAAAGCCTTTAAGTCAAGAAGTTTTTTCAAGTCGTCATTTACGTTGCCACGTCGTGCATCCAACAATGGGAGGGGTGGGGCTGGGTGGAGAGGGGAGGGGTGGGGAGGGGCTGGGTGGGGAGGGTGTGGAGGGGCTGGGTGGGGAGGGTGGGGGGGGGCTGGGTGGGGAGGGGAAGGTGGGGAGGGGAGGGTGGGGAGGGGAGGGTGGGGTGGGGAGGGAGGGGCTGGGTGGGGAGGGTGGGGAGGGGCGGGTGGGGAGGGTGGGGCTGGGTGGGGGGTGGGAGGGGTGGGGCTGGGTGGGGGAGGGGCTGGTCACCCCGTGGTGCCCTTATAAAACTCAACGTTTAACCTACTCACGCCGGCTTGTGCCCGCCCTCACAGTCGGCCATATTTGCGGAATACACCACGACGCCGTTGACCCTGCAGGCCATTGACCGAGCAACCCGACGTTCCTACCAGCTCCCTCCGCAGGAATGTGTTTGTTTATAAATTACTAGCTTTACTACCCGGCTTCGCCCGGGACTTGGATTCACCTCGCCCGGCCGCCTTTGTCTCCCCAGTGGCGATGTTTTCACACCACACGACTTACTCGTTTGAGGCTGAGTCGACCTAGGGGAGGCCCAGGACCGGCTCAAATAATCGTCACCGGCGGTGGCCGTGAGCGGGAATCAAACTCGGGTCGCCGGGTTCGCAGCACACCAATTACTGGTTCGAGGCTGAGTCGACCTAGGGGAAGCCCAGGACCGGCTTCATAAGTTGTGCATGGTGTACAGTCTGGAAAGTACCCACATGGGAAATTTCAAGTTTATTGCATGTCAGGAAGTACGCTAAACATTTTGAACAGACACACATAATCACAACTTTGCCTTTTTTATATATATATGTAGATTAATAATTATAATTACAAACGTTATTTTCTGTCGATTAAACTCGATCCAATGTTCATTTGTTATACAAGGGGTGGTGGGGGGTCTTGGGGGGTGAGGTACCGTGCAGCCAGTTACCCAGCTAGCTTCAGTGGCTACGGCCGCACAGCAATCAGCCAGCAAACTCGAGGGCAAAAAATTATTTATTTTCATAATCGCATTAGAACAACAGACAACTACAATTATTATCATCATATTTGCGACTTGCACTTTTTTTTATTCTAAAATTTTCGTCATTAAAAATTTAAGTTCCTATCTAAACTGATCGACTGTGAATTATGCAAAAAGACGAATTACCATCAATAAATAACACGCAAAGGTCCCCCGTGTAGCCTGCAACAGGCTGTAAGGGCAAGTGCTGTTAGCGAGTGGGACCTACGAAGGCCAAAACGGTACACGAGGGGGTGGGTGGCAAGCACCACGCCCGGCCGCCTTTGTCTCCCCAGTGGCGATATTTATTACACACCGCACCAGGTACTAATTTAAGGCTGAGTCGACCTAGGGGAGGCCAAGAACCGGTTCAGATACTCGTCACTGGTGTTGGCAGTTCAGCGGGAATCGAACTCGGGTGGTCAGCTTTGTTGTGCAGTGTAGCGCTAACCGCTACACTACCGCTCCCCACACGCACACGCACACCCACGCACGCACACCCACACAGACACACGCACGCACACCCACACACACGCACACACACGCACACCCACACACGCACACACACACGCACACACACACGCACACACCCACGCACGCACACCCACACACACGCACGCACACACACGCGCACAAACACCCACACACACACGCACACACACACACGCAGACACGCGCACCCACACTCACAGGCACACACCCACGCACACACGCGCACCCACACACACGCGCACCCACGCACACACGCACACACACACACGCACACCCACACACACGCAGACACGCGCGCCCACACACACAGGCACACATCCACACACACAGGCACACACCCAACAAACACAGGCACACACACACACAGGCACACACACACAGGCACACACCCACACACAGGCGCACACACACACGAACACACACAGGCACACTATCCCCAGAAGTTAACAGCAGCAGGATAACGATATGGTTGTTTGCATATATAACATCTGTTAATTGGGTCTGTTCAATAATTTACCTGTTTAATATTGAACCTAATTGTTATTTTGGTGATGCTTCTGGCTGCTACTGAGTTAGTAGTGGCGCACAAGTCGAGTCTAACAATGATAATCATAAATCAACACATTCCCGAGTCAGTAATAACAGCGTATGTGTTTGTGCGTGGTCTAAAATAAAGAAAATAAGCAAATCGTAGGCGACGTTTCCGGCAATGACCACGGTGGCTAGGAGATGTTAACTACCTCGCTTAGAATGCAGGAGGTCGTGGGTTTCATCCCGACTTTGACCGGTGCCTGCTGTATATTTGGAGTTTGCGTATCTCTCTCTCTCATCATCATCACCACGGTGGCTAGGAGATGTGAACTACCTCGCCTGGTGTGCAGGAGGTCGTAGGTTTCATCCCGACCTTGAATATTGGATAATTCGGCAAAGGCCGGAAACCCCATATGCGTCGCATTAACAAGCGTTTACATGCACAATGTTAAAGTGTGCATTGAGCACATATAATGCACCTTTTTATCATGCACCGCAATCCACCTTCACACGTACGGCGCGTTGACAACTGCGGAGAGAAACACAAGTTTGATTAATTGTTTGAACAAAACTCGCCCACGCCCGCCACACCACGACCAAAATGGCAATGTCCACCAAAGGGAGCTCCAGAGAGCCCCTCTAAAGCAACAATTTCGGCTCGGTGCAGTTCCATCCACTTGCGTGAGCGTGTGTGTTTGTCTTGGTGCGTGCAACGCTGCGTATTGTTCGTGCGAATCGTTCACTGCAGTGTTCTCTGTTCATGTCAACGTGAATCCATTGGGGTCTCGATACCCGAGCCACGGCGGGACGTTTGTAGCGTCACGCCGGCGAGGCTTACGGCACCGCGTGCCGCGCGGACGGGCAGACCGCACCGGAGGACCAGCTCCGGCGAGCGCATCGCCGGCGGCGGCCGCGGTGGAGTAACCAGCAGCGGTGGTCTTTGTCCGGTACCCGCCGGCGATGTAACGATGGACATCAGCGACAGGACGCCTCGCTGGCCAGCGTCGCGAGCGGTGGTCTTCGCAAGTGCCGGTACCCGCCGGCGATGTAACGATGGACATCAGCGACAGGACGCCTCGCTGGCCAGCGTCGCGAGCGGCGGTCTTCGCAAGTGCCGGTACCTGCCGGCGATGTAACGATGGACATCAGCGACGGGACGCCTCGCTGGCCAGCGTCGCGAGCGGCGGTCTTCGCAAGTGCCGGAGTGGTGGGCGGCAGTGGAGGTGGAGGAACGTGGGTCTGGTTGTGGCCGCATCCTGTCGCATCGTTGCGCGCACGTATTTCCCTCCGGGCTGCATCAGCAGCGGAGGTCGGATCCATTGGCCATCATCATGAGCGCCGGTCTTTGCAGGTGCTGGAGGCGTGGGCAGGAGTGCAGGCTGGGGGACGTGGGCCCGGTTGTGACCGCGTCTGCTCGCAGCGTTGCGTGCACGTCTCTTCCTCTGGGCTGCAGCCGCCCGACGATTAGGGCCGAGGGCTCGTCTGTGACCTCTGACCCTGCCCACAATGGGCGCCGCCACCATCATTGTTGGTTTCTGCAATTCAGCACAAAACAAACAGGATTTAATATTTTTGATTTAAAGCTTTCGTGACTGCAGGGATTGGTTCTTTCGGTAAAGTCACGTAGAAGGGAAATAATACAAATATAAAACAATTAAAATGATCACGACGGTTCGACTGCAACACATCATCAGGTCTGAAATCCACAGCAAGAAAATTTGAAAAAAGTGGCGTTTTTTTCCTAACCTCAGCACCACGGACAGTGATTTGGCAGTTGGCCAGATGGACGAGTCCATTTATGTTCGGAAAAGAGTGGGGAGCAGAAAATAGAACGCGGTCTGAAAGTCACCGTAAGCGTGAACACAATCAATTAAGACCCGAAATGGTTTATCAAATCCTTCCAATGATTGCTAAGCCAGAATCCATCTTCTGGGTTGAAATTGTCTGTGTTTGTATATGTGGATAGCCTCATGAATGAATCTCTCATGGTAGCCAGATGGCTTGCAGAGAACCTCTGTCTTGGAGAAGTCAATGTCTTGTGAGCCGACTGAATTGTAACAGTGATCTGCCACGGCCGAGGTGTTGGTCCTTCCGTGTTTCAGGTCTGCTTTGTGCTCACGGATGCGGTCAGAGACATGTCGTTTGGTTTCTCCAATGTAACTGCTACCACAGAGGCAACTCAGTTTGTAAACACCAGGGTACTGTGTGTCCGGAATCACATCTTTTACAGACGGAACCAGATCACGGAATTTATGTAATGTGTTGAATCGGACCTGGATCTTGTGTTTATTCAAGATTTTGGAGATCTTTTTTGTGATCCCCGCAATGTAGGGTAAGGTGACAAATCACCTAAACAATACAAATACAACACTAAACCATCATCCTACAAGGCCAAGCCAACTTGAGCCGTTTACTTATTTTCTTAGAAGCAACTTGGCCTCAAAGTGATAGCTCAACAAAGTGGCCTATAAATTTCGATTTAAAGCTTTCGTGACTGCAGGGATTCATTTTCTTGGTTCTTTCGGTAAAGTCACGTAGAAGGGAAATAATAAAATAAAACATAATAAAATAATTATCACGATGTTTCGGCCACAACGCAAGCAGCCGTCCTCAGGTGAAGAACAGAACACCTGTTCTTCACAGAACACCTGTTCTTCACCTGAGGACGGCTGCTTGTGTTGTGGCCGAAACGTTGTGAGAATTATTTTATGTTTAATTTTTATTCTTTTATTATTTCCCTTCTACGTGACTTTACCGAAAGAACCAAGAAGATGAAAGTGGCCTATCATTTGGCCGTTCACAGCAGCCAAAATAACAAACACATTCCTGCGGAGGGAGCTGGTAGGAACGTCGGGTTGCTCGCTCAATGGCCTGCAGGGTCAACGGCGGCGTGGTGTATTCCGCAAATATGGCCGACTGTGAGGGCGGGCACAAGCCGGCGTGAGTAGGTTAAACGTTGAGTTTTATAAGGGCACCACGGGGTGACCAGCCCCTCCCCACCCAGCCCCTCCCCACCCAGTCCCCCCCCCCACCCTCCCCACCCAGCCCCACCCTCCCCACCCCCTCCCTGCATGACGGATGGACGGACACAATAATCCCCTGTGGGCTGGTGTAACCAGGAGGTTCCTACCAGTGTAATCTCGGCGATCTCAACGCGCGCTTCTAACCGCTCGCTCGCTCGCCTTGCGACGCACAGAGAACCACGGCTGCACGAGGGTGACGACGACGTGCTACAGAACGTTGGGGCCGTCGGAGGAGGAGGAGGATTCCACTTTGGCGCCGAGTGGGAGCCTGCCGAAGGGACGTTGAGCCGGGACGTAGCGGGAGACGGCCGAGGTGGCCTCGGCGGTTCTGTTGGTGACAGCAGCAGACGGACAACATCGACAACGTGAGACGGTGGGGGGGGGGGGTGGATGGGGGGGGTTACATGGGGGCCGCTGCAATGCTGGGGGGGGGGGGGGGGTGGTGGCATTGCAACGGGGGGGGGGGGGTGGTGGCAGGGGGGTCACTGCTACGGAGGGGGGGGTGTGGTTGGCGGGGGGGTGTGGTTGGCGGGGGGGTGGGGGTGGTGGCTGGGGGGGTGGGGGGGGTGTTGGCGGGGGGGTGGGGCTGGTGGCTGGGTGGGGGGGGCGGTGGCTGGGTGGGGGGGGGGTGGTGGCGGGGGGGGGTGGGGGGGGGTGGTGGCGGGGGGGGTGGGGCGGTGGGGCTGGTGGGGGGGGCGGTGGCTGGGTGGGGGGGGGGTGGTGGCGGGGGGGGGGTGGTGGGGCTGGTGGCTGGGGGAGGTGGGGGGGGTGGTGGCGGGGGGGGGTGGGGCTGGTGGCTGGGGGGGGTGGGGGGGTGGGGCTGGTGGGTGGGGGGGGGTGGTGGCGGGGTGGTGGTGGCGGGGGGGTGGGGCTGGTGGCTGGGGGGAGTGGGGGGGGCAGTGGCTGGGTGGGGGGGTGGTGGCGGGGGGGGTGGGGGGGGTGGTGGCGGGGGGGTGGTGGGGCTGGTGGCTGGGGGGGGTGGGGGGGTGGTGGCGGGGGGGGGGGTGGGGGGGGTGGTGGCGGGGGGGGGTGGGGCTGGTGGCTGGGGGGGGTGGGGGGGCTGGTGGCTTGGGGGGGTGGGGGGGGGTGTCACTGCTCCTCACCTGTCCAGGTCGCCCTCCCTCCGCGTGGCGTGTCCACCACCGCGGGGTCGGGTGGACGCCCTTCAAACGCGACGGCGTCTTCGCCGTTCTGGAGAGACGCTCGGTGGTGGTGGTTGTTGTGGTTGTTGTTGATCATCAGGTGGTGGTGGTTGTTGTTGTTGTTGTGGTTGTTGTTGATCATCAGGTGGTGGTGGTTGTTGTTGTTGTGGTTGTTGTTGATCATCAGGTGGTGGTGGTTGTTATTGTTGTGGTTGTTGTTGATCATCAGGTGGTGGTGGTTGTTGTTGTTGTGGTTGTTGTTGACCATCAGGTGGTGGTGGTTGTTGTGGTTGTTGTTGTGGTTGTTGTTGATCATCAGGTGGTGGTGGTAGTTGTTGTTGTGGTTGTTGTTGATCATCAGGTGGTGGTGGTTGTTGTTGTGTTGTTGTTGATCATCAGGTGGTGGTGGTGGTTGTTGTTGTGGTTGTTGTTGATCATCAGGTGGTGGTGGTTGTTGTTGTGGTTGTTGTTGATCATCAGGTGGTGGTGGTAGTTGTTGTTGTGGTTGTTGTTGATCATCAGGTGGTGGTGGTTGTTGTGGTTGTTGTTGATCATCAGGTGGTGGTGGTAGTTGTTGTTGTGGTTGTTGTTGATCATCAGGTGGTGGTGGTTGTTGTGGTTGTTGTTGATCATCAGGTGGTGGTTGTTGTTGTTGTTGTGGTTGTTGTTGATCATCAGGTGGTGGTGGTTGTTGTTGTGGTTGTTGTTGATCATCAGGTGGTGGTGGTAGTTGTTGTTGTGGTTGTTGTTGATCATCAGGTGGTGGTGGTTGTTGTTGTGGTTGTTGTTGATCATCAGGTGGTGGTGGTGGTGGTTGTTGTGGTTGTTGTTGATCATCAGGTGGTGGTGGTTGTTGTGGTTGTTGTTGATCATCAGGTGGTGGTGGTAGTTGTTGTTGTGGTTGTTGTTGATCATCAGGTGGTGGTGGTTGTTGTTGTGGTTGTTGTTGATCATCAGGTGGTGGTAGTAGTTGTTGTGGTTGTTGTTGATCATCAGGTGGTGGTGGTTGTTGTTGTGGTTGTTGTTGATCATCAGGTGGTGGTGGTTGTTGTTGTTGTGGTTGTTGTTGATCATCAGGTGGTGGTGGTTGTTGTTGTTGTGGTTGTTGTTGATCATCAGGTGGTGGTGGTTGTTGTTGTTGTGGTTGTTGTTGATCATCAGGTGGTGGTGGTTGTTGTTGTTGTGGTTGTTGTTGATCATCAGGTGGTGGTGGTTGTTGTTGTTGTGGTTGTTGTTGATCATCAGGTGGTGGTGGTTGTTGTTGTTGTGGTTGTTGTTGATCATCAACTCGTAGAAGGTTGTCGTGGAATTCTCGACCGCGGATATTCCTGGCTGCTCCCCCACGATGGATTAGGAGGATTGCCTAGAAGCCACAAGATGTGTTTTAAGGAACTCGCCACGTTTAATAAGTATAACCCGTAAAAACAAAGTTTTTATTCACTATAAATCCTTTATATGCGTGGCAGCGAACTTAATATAAAGGATTAAAAAATATATTCGCCTGTGGAGGACGCGGGGATCGATCCCGCGACCTTTGGCATGGGAAGCGAGGGCGCTACCAACTGCCCTACTCCGCCACGGCCTGTGGAGGGGTTACGCTCTGGGCTCTTACACTCTGACGTTCAGCCAAAGCCATGAATGAGTTCTATTTGAATATGTAAAATATTTATTTTTTGCCTAAAATGTGTAAAATTTTGGGAATTTTTTTTCACGAACAATAATTGTCTCGCACAACGAGTCTGTGTGGAAAATGTCAGCTCGATTGGATCACGGGAAGTGGGTTAAAAAACGACCGAAAGATTTGCACGGTCCTAAGCAAGCACGCACGCAAGCAAGCGAACTTAATATAAATTATTAAAAAAAACATTTTTATTTTTAACAAAAATAAAAATCTCGAGGTCGACTCTGACGACACTTCCGGCGGCGTGACGTCAGCCAACGGATATTACGTCACGAGCACCACGTGGCGGCCGCCACGTGGCGTGTGGCGGTTTGAATGGCGGTGAACGGAGTTCGTTTTACGGGTCACGATGGATGGACTTGTCCCCGTCGTACGAACGTGGAATTGCCACCGTTGACTCCAGGGCCTGTAAACGGGTAAGATGAACGCCGCGTCTTATGCTAATTTTAGCAGCAAATCACTTGGGACTGACTCGTGTTGTTTATTTGAAGTTTTAACAGTTAAGTTTACATTTTATTTTGTATATAATGTAGGGCTCTATCAAAATAACATTTACTTAAAAAAATACCTTAAGGTTCATAGATCGTAAAGTTTAATGTCAATGGATTCATTTAAATAGCCGTGTGAAATGTGCATACAAGTTTACGTTACGTGTATACATTTCCATCTCTGACTTACACACATTTACATCTCAATTACACATTTTAATCCTATTAACTTAAAGTATTTAATCCTAAATAGCTCAGTGGATGAGTAAGCAAGTCCACCCCCCCTCCCCCATGCTAAAGTTAGTACAGTACTGCTATGTGGGTAATTCATAATCAACGTGATTGGGTTTAGATCGCGTTTATTTATAAATGTGTCGTAACCCTCCACCACCCGACACGGCCAATCAGTAAAAAAGTGTCACGTTGACAAAAGACAAAATAGTTCACTGCTTTAGCCCCCACCGGTGTGTTGAAGTGTGAAACCACAACATTTACAATTTGAGTAAAATTTGAGTAAATTGTAAATGTTGTGGTTTCACGCATCAACACACCGGGTGGGCTAAAGCAGTGAACTAATTTGTCTTTTGTCAACGTGACTCACTTTTTTACTGATTGGTCGTGTCGGGTGGTGGAGGGTTACGACACATTTATAAATAACGCGGCGATCTAAACCCAAAAACGTTGATTATGAATAATATTGGTCGCGAAAGCCTGCTTACGTGTTAAACTGCTATGTTGGTAAGTTCACACTTGTTAAATGGATGGACCTAACCCCGCCATACGATTGTGGAATTTCAACCGGTGAACTCCAGGGCCAGGAGATGAACATTCACTTTATGCTTCATTTTAGAAGCAAATCACCTTTGATGTGACTTTGCTGACACGAAGAGTTAACTTTACTGCACTGTACATTGCGTTCAAGCCGACACTGATAATTATCTAATTAATCTTTTGATTTAAAGCTTTCGTGACTGCATAGATTCATATTCTTGGTTCTTTCTGTGTAGTCACGTAGAAGAGAAATGATTTTTAAAAATGGTATTTTATTTTAAAATTATTATAAAATAATAGAAAACATTATTTTATAATAATAAAAATATTTCCCTTCTACGCTAATTTGTTAAAGATTAATTATGTTCTTGCGGGAAAGTCACGTAGAAGGGAAATAATAAAAAAATTGTATGATTTGATTATATATAATTTTATAATAAAAAGTTATTTTATAAAAAATATATTTTATTTTATAATACAACATTTTCTTATTTCCCTTCTACGTGACTTTACCGAAAGAACCAAAAATAGAATTAATCTTTAACAAATTAGCGTAGAAGGGAAATAATACAATGTTTTATTATAAATAATATTTTTGTATTATTTCCCTTCTACGTGACTTTACCGAAAGAACCAAGAATATGAATCGCTGTAGTCACGAAAACTTAAAATCGAAACATGTTCATAGTTTAGTTCGCACGTGTGTGTGTGTGGCGTTGACGACTTTGAAATCACTGAATATCCTCTTCTATTGAATACTAAACAAACAAACAACATTCGACATTAACCTCACAATTAACGCAAGACACCGATTCTGTTCAACAATTGCTGCACTTTTTAAATCCTTTATATTAAGTTCAATGCTTGGCTTGCTTAGGACCGTGCAAATCTTTCGCTCGTTTTTTAACCCACTTCCCGTGATCCAATCGAGCTGAACATTTTGCACACAGACTCGTTGTGCGTGACAATTAATGTTCGTGAAAAAAATTTCCAAAATTTTCCACTTTTTAGGAATTTTTTTTTTCATATTTAATTTAAAATACCAATGTGATAAAAATGAAACTCTTACTCAAGAAAAACAGAAATGAATAATAAAATAAAACCGATGCCACGCATATCAAGGATTTATAGTGAAAAACTTTGATTTTACTGGTTAATTTTTTCTCGTCTCGTCGCTACTGCCCTCTGCATGTTGTCCACGTGGCTCTCTAACTCTGCGATTAGCACGGTTGGATACGTACGGTGCGAAAGAAATTTAAGACACGTGGCGTTTGGGTTTGGTGGATGTACATCCGTGGGCAGGTGAGTTTTTTTTAGTACCCTTGCCTAAAGGTGCACCTAGCCTGGCACAAGCGCCGTGGTTGACGTCCTCCCGTTGTTGTTTCTAGGCGCGGGTTGTTGATCATTTCGTTTTAAAGGCTCTGCAGAGACAAAGATCCCCCGGGTAGCCTGTAACAGGCTGTAGGGGCAAGTGCTGTTAGCGAGTAGCAGCACCTGTGAAGGCTACCGGCACTGTGGCACACGACGGGGTGGGTGGCCAGCACCACGCCCGGCCGCCTTTGTCTCCCCAGTGGGCGATGTTTACTCATTTGAGGCTGAGTCGACCTAGGGGAGGCCCAGAACCGGTTCAGATAATCGTCACCGATGTTGGCCGTGAGCGGGAATCGAACTCGGGTCGTCGGATGTGTCGCGCAGCGTAGCGCTAACCACTATATCCACCGCTCCCCACTCGCACACACGCGCACACCCACACACGCACACTCACGCACGCACACGCACGCACACACGCACACTCACGCACACACACGCACACTCACGCACGCACACCCACACACGCACACGCACACACACGCACACCCACACACGCACACACACGCACGCACACGCACGCACACACGCACACTCACGCACACACACGCACACACGCGCACACCCACACACGCACACTCACGCACGCACACGCACGCACACACGCACACTCACGCACACACACGCACACTCACGCACGCACACCCACACACGCACACGCACACACACGCACACCCACACACGCACACACACGCACGCACACGCACGCACACACGCACACTCACGCACACACACGCACACACGCGCACACCCACACACGCACACTCACGCACGCACACGCACGCACACACGCACACTCACGCACACACACGCACACTCACGCACACTCACTCACGCACACCCGCGGACGCAGTCTGTGTGGAAAATGTCAGCTCGATTGGATTACGGGAAGTGGGTTAAAAAACGACCGAAAGATTTGCACGGTCCTAAGCAAGCACGCACGCACGCAAGCGAACTTAATATAAATGATTTAAAAAAACATTTTTATTTTTAACAAAAATAAAAATCTCGAGGTCGTCTCTGACGACACTTCCGGCGGCGTGACGTCAGCCAACGGATATTACGTCACGAGCGCCACGTGGCGTGTGGCGGTTTGAATGGCGGTGAACGGAGTTCGTTTTACGGGTCACGATGGATGGACTTGTCCCCGTCGTACGAACGTGGAATTGCCACCATTGACTCCAGGGCCTGTAAACGGGTAAGATGAACGCCGCGTCTTATGCTAATTTTAGCAGCAAATCACTTGGGACTGACTCGTGTTGTTTATTTGAAGTTTTAACAGTTAAGTTTACATTTTATTTTGTATATAATGTAGGGCTCTATCAAAATAACATTTACTTAAAAAAATACCTTAAGGTTCATAGATCGTAAAGTTTATTGGCAATGGATTCATTTAAATAGCAGTGTGAAATGTGCATACAAGTTTACGTTACGTGTATACATTTCCATCTCTGACTTACACACATTTACATCTCAATTACACATTTTAATCCTATTAACTTAAAGTATTTAATCCTAAATAGCTCAGTGGATGAGTAAGCAAGTCCACCCCCCCTCCCCCATGCTAAAGTTAGTACAGTACTGCTATGTGGGTAATTCATAATCAACGTGATTGGGTTTAGATCGCGTTTATTTATAAATGTGTCGTAACCCTCCACCACCCGACACGGCCAATCAGTAAAAAAGTGTCACGTTGACAAAAGACAAAATAGTTCACTGCTTTAGCCCCCACCGGTGTGTTGAAGTGTGAAACCACAACATTTACAATTTGAGTAAAATTTGAGTAAATTGTAAATGTTGTGGTTTCACGCATCAACACACCGGGTGGGCTAAAGCAGTGAACTAATTTGTCTTTTGTCAACGTGACTCACTTTTTTACTGATTGGTCGTGTCGGGTGGTGGAGGGTTACGACACATTTATAAATAACGCGGCGATCTAAACCCAAAAACGTTAATTATGAATAATATTGGTCGCGAAAGCCTGCTTACGTGTTAAACTGCTATGTTGGTAAGTTCACACTTGTTAAATGGATGGACCTAACCCCGCCATACGATTGTGGAATTTCAACCGGTGAACTCCAGGGCCAGGAGATGAACATTCACTTTTATGCTTCATTTGAGTAGCAAATCACCTTTGATGTGACTTTGCTGACACGAAGAGTTAACTTTACTGCACTGTACATTGCGTTCAAGCCGACACTGATAATTATCTAATTAATCTTTTGATTTAAAGCTTTCGTGACTGCATAGATTCATATTCTTGATTCTTTCGGTAAAGTCACATAGAAGGTAAATAATAAATAAAAAAAATTATAATAATAATACAAATCTAATAATTTTGTTATTATTTAATAATAATAAAAAAATATTATTTTATAATTAATTTTTATTATTTCCCTTCTACGCAAATTTGTTAAAGATTAATTATATTCTTGGTTCTTTCGATAAAGTCACGTAAAAGGGAAATAATAACATTTTTATTATATTTTATAATAAAATATATATTATTTTATATTTTTTTATTATTTTATAATACAATTTTATTATTTTATCATATTTTAATTATTCTTTTATAATACAAAATTTTATTATTTCCCTTCTACGTGACTTTACCAAAAGAACCAAGAATATAATTAATCTTTAACAAATTAGCGGGTTTCTCTACTCCATACAGCTCACTAACCAACCCCCCTTTTAGTATTCGCTGCACCTCGGGAGTGAGCTCTTGTCGAGTTTTCACCGCGAGCTAAAGTTAGCAAAAGTTATTAACGCAAACAGTATATAAAGTAAATAGTATATAGAGTAAACAGTAGGAGGGAAACAATAAAATAATAAAAAATATAAAAAAAACTTTGACGCACTCGTTAAGAGCCTACACACACAGACCACCAAACTACACGCAATTAAAACTTTGCTGACTCTTCAACTTTGCGTGTGTGTGGTGGTTATTTGAAACAAAAATAAAGCTTAATTAACTCTGTCGCTGTACAATTAGTTGTACTGTACTCATGCTTGGCTATTATCGTGAGAGCCGGGTGGCTTCTGCCAGAAAAAAGCCACGATTTCTAGTGGCCTTAACTGGGAAAATATATAAACATGTTTATATTATTAGTTCTTTAGGTAAAGTCACGTAGAAGGGAAATAATAAAAATATAAAACAAAAAACTGTAACACCTGATGATGATTGTGTTGCAGTCGAAACGTCGTGAGAATTTGTATTTTATATTTGTATTTGTAAAATATTATAATAATAAAATAAATTGTATTATTCCCTTCTACGTGACTACCGAAAGAACCAAGAATATAATTAATAATCATAAATATTATAAATAATAATAAAAATATTATAAATGATATTTTATTTTTCCTTATACGTGACTTTACCGAAAGAACCAAGAATATGAATCGCTGTAGTCACGAAAACTTAAAATCGAAACATGTTCATAGTTTAGTTCGCACGTGTGTGTGTGTGGCGTTGACGACTTTGAAGTCACTGAATATCCTCTTCTATTGAATACTAAACAAACAAACAACATTCGACATTAACCTCACAATTAACGCAAGACACCGATTCTGTTCAACAATTGCTGCACTTTTTAAATCCTTTATATTAAGTTCAATTGCTTGCGTGCTTGCTTGCTTACGACCGTGCAAATCTTTCGCTCGTTTTTTAACCCACTTCCCGTGATCCAATCGAGCTGAACATTTTGCACACAGACTCGTTGTGCGTGACAATTTATTTTCGTTAAAAAAATTCCAAAATTTTCCACTTTTTAGGAAATTTTTTTTCATATTTAATTTAAAATACCAATGTGATACAAATGAAACTCTTACTCAAGAAAAACAGAAATGAATAATAAAATAAAACCGATGCCACGCATATCAAGGATTTATAGTGAAAAACTTTGATTTTACTGGTTAATTTTTTCTCGTCTCGTCGCTACTGCCCTCTGCATGTTGTCCACGTGGCTCTCTAACTCTGCGATTAGCACGGTTGGATACGTACGGTGCGAAAGAAGTTTAAGACACGTGGCGTTTGGGTTTGGTGGATGTACATCCGTGGGCAGGTGAGTTTTTTTTAGTACCCTTGCCTCAAGGTGCACCTAGCCTGGCACAAGCGCCGTGGTTGACGTCCTCCCGTTGTTGTTTCTAGGCGCGGGTTGTTGATCATTTCGTTTTAAAGGCTCTGCAGAGACAAAGATCCCCCGTGTAGCCTGTAACAGGCTGTAGGGGCAAGTGCTGTTAGCGAGTAGCAGCACCTGTGAAGGCTACCGGCACTGTGGCACACGACGGGTGTGGGTGGCCAGCACCACGCCCGGCCGCCTTTGTCTCCCCAGTGGGCGATGTTTACTCATTTGAGGCTGAGTCGACCTAGGGGAGGCCCAGAACCGGTTCAGACAATCGTCACCGGTGTTGGCCGTGAGCGGGAATCGAACTCGGGTCGTCGGATGTGTCGCGCAGCGTAGCGCTAACCACTATATCCACCGCTCCCCACTCGCACACACGCGCACACCCACACACGCACACACACGCACGCACACGCACGCACTCACGCACACTCACTCACGCACACACACGCACACTCACGCACGCACACCCACACACGCACACACACGCACACCCACACACGCACACCCACACACGCACACACACGCACACCCACACACGCACACGCACGCACGCACACACACGCACACTCACTCACGCACACACACGCACACCCACACACGCACACACACGCACACCCACACACGCACACCCACACACGCACACACACGCACACCCACACACGCACACACACGCACACCCACACACGCACACCCACACACGCACACACACGCACGCACACACACGCACACTCACTCACGCACACCCGCGGACGCAGTCTGTGTGGAAAATGTCAGCTCGATTGGATTACGGGAAGTGGGTTAAAAAACGACCGAAAGATTTGCACGGTCCTAAGCAAGCACGCACGCAAGCAAGCGAACTTAATATAAATTATTAAAAAAACATTTTTATTTTTAACAAAAATAAAAATCTCGAGGTCGACACTGACGACACTTCCGGCGGCGTGACGTCAGCCAACGGATATTACGTCACGAGCGCCACGTGGCGTGTGGCGGTTTGAATGGCGGTGAACGGAGTTCGTTTTACGGGTCACGATGGATGGACTTGTCCCCGTCGTACGAACGTGGAATTGCCACCATTGACTCCAGGGCCTGTAAACGGGTAAGATGAACGCCGCGTCTTATGCTAATTTTAGCAGCAAATCACTTGGGACTGACTCGTGGTGTTTATTTGAAGTTTTAACAGTTAAGTTTACATTTTATTTTGTATATAATGTAGGGCTCTATCAAAATAACATTTACTTTAAAAAATACCTTAAGGTTCATAGATCGTAAAGTTTAATGTCAATGGATTCATTTAAATAGCCGTGTGAAATGTGCATACAAGTTTACGTTACGTGTATACATTTCCATCTCTGACTTACACACATTTACATCTCAATTACACATTTTAATCCTATTAACTTAAAGTATTTAATCCTAAATAGCTCAGTGGATGAGTAAGAAAGTCCCCCCCTCCCCCCCATGCTAAAGTTAGTACAGTACTGCTATGTGGGTAATTCATAATCAACGTTTTTGGGTGAGATCGCGTTTATTTATAAATGTGTCGTAAGCCTCCACCACCCGACACGGCCAATCAGTAAAAAAGTGTCACGTTGACAAAAGACAAAATAGTTCACTGCTTTAGCCCCCACCGGTGTGTTGAAGTGTGAAACCACAACATTTACAATTTGAGTAAAATTTGAGTAAATTGTAAATGTTGTGGTTTCACGCATCAACACACCGGGTGGGCTAAAGCAGTGAACTAATTTGTCTTTTGTCAACGTGACTCACTTTTTTACTGATTGGTCGTGTCGGGTGGTGGAGGGTTACGACACATTTATAAATAACGCGGCGATCTAAACCCAAAAACGTTGATTATGAATAATATTGGTCGCGAAAGCCTGCTTACGTGTTAAACTGCTATGTTGGTAAGTTCACACTTGTTAAATGGATGGACCTAACCCCGCCATACGATTGTGGAATTTCAACCGGTGAACTCCAGGGCCAGGAGATGAACATTCACTTTATGCTTCATTTTAGAAGCAAATCACCTTTGATGTGACTTTGCTGACACGAAGAGTTAACTTTACTGCACTGTACATTGCGTTCAAGCCGACACTGATAATTATCTAATTAATCTTTTGATTTAAAGCTTTCGTGACTGCATAGATTCATATTCTTGATTCTTTCTGTGTAGTCACGTAGAAGAGAAATGATTTTAAAAAATGTTATTTTATTTTAAAATTATTATAAAATAATAGAAAACATTATTTTATAATAAAAAAATATTTCCCTTCTACGCTAATTTGTTAAAGATTAATTATGTTCTTGCGGGAAAGTCACGTAGAAGGGAAATAATAAAAATTGTATGATTTGATTATATATAATTTTATAATAAAAAAAGTTATTTTTAAAATATATATATTTAATTTTATAATTCAAAATTTTCTTATTTCCCTTCTACGTGACTTTACCGAAAGAACCAAAAATAGAATTAATCTTTAACAAATTAGCCTAGAAGGGAAATAATACAATTTTTTTTATTATAAATAATATTTTTGTTATTATTTCCCTTCTACGTGACTTTACCGAAAGAACCAAGAATATGAATCGCTGTAGTCACGAAAACTTAAAATCGAAACATGTTCATAGTTTAGTTCGCACGTGTGTGTGTGGCGTTGACGACTTTGAAATCACTGAATATCCTCTTCTATTGAATACTAAACAAACAAACAACATTCGACATTAACCTCACAATTAACGCAAGACACCGATTCTGTTCAACAATTGCTGCACTTTTTAAATCCTTTATATTAAGTTCACTTGCTTGCTTAGGACCGTGCAAATCTTTCGCTCGTTTTTTAACCCACTTCCCGTGATCCAATCGAGCTGAACATTTTGCACACAGACTCGTTGTGCGTGACAATTTATTTTCGTTAAAAAAATTCCAAAATTTTCCACTTTTTAGGAATTTTTTTTTCATATTTAATTTAAAATACCAATGTGATAAAAATGAAACTCTTACTCAAGAAAAACAGAAATGAATAATAAAATAAAACCGATGCCACGCATATCAAGGATTTATAGTGAAAAACTTTGATTTTACTGGTTAATTTTTTCTCGTCTCGTCGCTACTGCCCTCTGCATGTTGTCCACGTGGCTCTCTAACTCTGCGATTAGCACGGTTGGATACGTACGGTGCGAAAGAAATTTAACACACGTGGCGTTTGGGTTTGGTGGATGTACATCCGTGGGCAGGTGAGTTTTTTTTAGTACCCTTGCCTAAAGGTGCACCTAGCCTGGCACAAGCGCCGTGGTTGACGTCCTCCCGTTGTTGTTTCTAGGCGCGGGTTGTTGATCATTTCGTTTTAAAGGCTCTGCAGAGACAAAGATCCCCCGGGTAGCCTGTAACAGGCTGTAGGGGCAAGTGCTGTTAGCGAGTAGCAGCACCTGTGAAGGCTACCGGCACTGTGGCACACGACGGGTGTGGGTGGCCAGCACCACGCCCGGCCGCCTTTGTCTCCCCAGTGGGCGATGTTTACTCATTTGAGGCTGAGTCGACCTAGGGGAGGCCCAGAACCGGTTCAGATAATCGTCACCGGTGTTGGCCGTGAGCGGGAATCGAACTCGGGTCGTCGGATGTGTCGCGCAGCGTAGCGCTAACCACTACATCCACCGCTCCCCACACGCACAGACACACAACAACAACAACAACAACCGCCATTCGCCACTAAGTCGCGGTGACGTCACCACGATGCTTGTGCCAGGCCAAGTGCACCTTGAGGCCACGTGAAGTGTCGAAAGCCCGCTGGCAGGAGGTCACGGGGCAGACCCAGCAGGTGCCACGGGTCGACTGACCGAGATGACCGAGATGACTGGCTGATGCACCACCTGTGCCCCCTACTGTGCCAACTTGCTGTGCTTTAGCCACCCGGCGCTCCGCTCGTTGTTGTGAGCGTCGCTCCTCCGCCCTCCGTTGTTGTTGGAGGGCGACTGCCTCCAACTACCCAGCAGCGTCCTTCACGAGCCTCCTCCACAGAGGCCGATCTTGACACCGCTGGTACCAGTCATCAGCAGGTCCACTCAGCTCCACGTCCTCCTGTACCACATCACTCCATCTCTTCTCCACGGACACACACACACGGACACACACACACAACAACAACAACCGCCATTCGCCACTAAGTGGCACTGACGTCACCACGACGCTTGTGCCAGGCACACACGCACACACACACGCGCTCCCACACACACGCACCCCATTGGTGGGTGGCCAGCACCACGCCCGGCCGCCTTTGTCTCCCCAGTGGGCGATGTTTACACAGCGCACCAGGTACTCGTTTGAGTACCTGGTCCGGTGTGGCCAATACGGTATGAGGGGCCGTCCATTAATGACGTCACGCACGGGAGGGGGGGGTTCAGACATTTGTGACGATGTGTGACGATGTGGGGGGGGGGGGGTGAGAAATGTGACGTCACATCAAAATGCCCAACTTTAAATAGAGAATTGTTATAACAATAACAACACTCATACAACATCAGAGTGCAGCGCCACCTTAAATACGCACGAAAGGGGGGGAGGGGGGTTAAAAAAATCGTCCAAAATCGCGTGACGTCATTTATGGACGGTCCCAAAGTCCATCAATAATTCATCTGCACAGCTCATCGGCTGAAATACTCATTTTGCCACAATAAGAAACGGATATTTATTTACACGCTTTCTATTAACTCACTCTGTTGTATCCTCAAATCTTGCAACTCAATTTTAACCCACTTCCCAATGTGGTATCGACTGCAAACTTTGTATACTTGAGTCTTACTCATGACAATACTATATTCTACCATTAAAAGTAAAAAATTACAAATATTTTTAAACCATTATTTTTCATATATTATGTTTCAGCTTGGGTCTAATTGTCCACGCTCAACTGACGTTGGCTGTAATTGGCCACGGCCCCTTCGGTTGTGGCAAGCTTCGGGGCCACTTCCTGGAGTCGTGGAGTTCTTCCATTACTATTACGGTACATTTCATTAAAGCGTGTTTTTAAAAAAGTTTTGTATAAATACATTTCACCCCAGAGGAGAACATCAGTCACTCGACTTGTTCAGGAGGAGGGGGGGGTGCTCTGCAATAATTTATTAGCCGATACTGCTGCTGCTCCTGCTGTTTAATCCCAATTTCACAAATTTTAAGAGATTTGTTTCAGGATTGCGATAACTATGGCCGATACCAGTTACCTTGTAGGGTAACTACTGTACAGTTTTAACAGAGGCACACAACGGAGACACTCCATGCAGGCACACCCGAGTCTGGAATCGAACCCAGGTGGCTTTATGTGGTTGTGATGAACAACAAGTGGTTGGCCCGTTGTGTCCGCCACCCGAATTCAAACTGGTGTCCCGATCAAATAAATTGATTTTGGCTCTGGAAATGGGGGGTGGGCAATCAAACAAACAAAAATCCCCGAATCTTCGAATGAAAGTCACCCGGAGTGAATCTTCTGCTGGATTAATCCGTAAACTCGCCCCCCCTCTCCCTTGCAGGCAAATGTCCTCTCGCATTAGCCGCTTATTATTCGGCTCCATTACAATTGCAGTTCTGAATGCAAAACCAAGTAAAGAAATCGATCATCTTAAGCTCGAGAAGTCTCGCATCCTAGCGATGAATTATGCGAATCGTCGCGATTCGGCGATTCCGTTTGGTTGCGATTAGATTCCAGAATTAAGCTTGTTACATTTACACACTCACGCAAAGACAAATATCCCGCGGCACCTGCCCCGACAGCCTTAAGAGACTGTTGGGGCAGGTGCTGTTAGCGAACACCTGGCTTGGTGAATGAGTTATTGTGTGTGTGAGAGCTTGAGAGGGTGGGTAGGCAGCTTGTGAGTGATTGATTGGTAACACATTCCTGCGGAGGGAGCTGGTAGGAACATTGGGTTGCTCGGTCAATGGCCAGGGTCAACGGCGGCGTGGTGTATTCCGCAAATATGGCCGACTGTGAGGGCGGGCACAAGCCGGCGTGAGTAGGTTAAACGTTGAGTTTTATAAGGGCACAACGGGGTGACCAGCCCCTCCCCACCCAGCCCCTCTCACCCCCCACTCTCCCCACCCAGCCCCACCCAGCCCCTCCCCACCCTCTCCACCCCTCCCACCTCCTACCCAGCCTCACCCTCCCCACCCAGCTTCTCCCCACCCAGCCCCTCCCCTCTCCACCCAGCCCCACCCCTCCCATTTTTGGATGCACGATGGGACGGACGGACACAATAATCCCCTGTGGGCTGGTGTAACCAGGAGGTTCCTACCAATATAAATATTCTGATTAATTTGTACGTTGGTATCTGAATTCAATATTTGGACAACAGAACGTGTATTTACATTCGTATTCATGCGTGTTCATACACGAAGTGTATTTGTTGGGGTGTCTGTGTGTGCAACTTCTACCAACAGTCTGTTCAGAAGGGTGCACAAGGCGCGTGCGAGTGGTTCGTGTGCTGGGCTCCACTCTGATTCGTGCACAGCGGAGCACGTGACGTCCAGGTGAAGTCAGCCAAATAGCTGCGTTCTTGCAACGCTCAAGATGCCCGAAGAATGGCCTCGTACGAGAAGATTGCGCAGGAAGACATTGACATGGTGAGTGGACCGAGTGTCGCTGTGTGTGTGTAGATTCCTGGGTGGGGAGCAGGCAGGGCTGTCGTTGTGTCACTAAAGGAGTAGCACGAATTTATATTCCAGTTGTTGAGATTAATTAGAAAAAGTCACGGGCCTCCTCTACGTCCACTCAGACTTAACGATTACAGTATCTGATTCAACGTGTCACGATGATGTCTTTGGGTCGTACATGTTGCAAGGTCCATTTGCTCCATTCGCAATCTTCTCCATGCAGCCGACGTTTAAGTACAATGATAATAGAATGTTGACGTCGATGACTGAATGACGAATGTGAGTGCTTGCATTGCATGATGATTAAGGCTACTGTCCCAGGTACTGCCCAGTGCTGATGGCATCCCCCCCACTGTGCCCTAGGTCTCACTTTCCCCCCAGAATCCTGTGCTGAAGAAGCGGAGTCAACGGAGTACCACCACCTCATAATATAGGTTTTTGGGTCAGATCGCGTTATTTATAAATGTGTCGTAACCCTCCACCACCCGACACGGCCAAACAGTAAAAAATGTGTCACGTTTTCAAAGGACAAATTAATTGACTTCTTTAGCCCACCGGTGTGCTGAAGAGAGAATCAACAGCATTTTAAAATGTGAGTAGCACGACGTTTCGCTGATAATTACAATCAGCTTCATCGGGCAAGAATGGTGAAGCTCTCCTGTTGCTTCCGGTCTTAAATAGAGCAGCAGCATCAGGGTGACGTCATCATTTAATTCAATCTGGTGCAGTGATTCGAGGCAAGGAGGGGGGGAGGTTATTGTAATTATATCGATTGGTAATCATTCAATTGTTATTCATTGCTATTTCCTTATAAGGAATTGTATTTATTTGATAATATGCTTCCAGGCCGCGCTAAGCCTGTAGCTGTCAGAGCGATTGAAGTTATTTCTGTTTCTCTCCATTTCAATGGATTCTCTAATTAGTCTTGGCCAGTAATAATTAGTTTTACACAACACTTCAACGTCATGTCGATGACTCAATGACCTACCACCACCTCCCTCCACGACGACTTCCTCCTGATGGCCGAGCAGCCCCTCCTCGGATACGAGCAGCTGTGCGGCTGCTGCTGCAGCTGCAGCTGCTGCTGCTGCAGCTGCTGTCTGGGCTTGTGCGGGCCTCAGCTATCCGAGGTCGACCAGTTCCTACAGTCGGGTTCTGGCTGTCAAGGACATCTGCCTCGAGGTGGAGCCGGCCATGAAGCCACCTCAACGACCCGGGCGGCAAAGAGCAGCTGGACCCGACAGCAGCAGCAGCTGCTTGACTCATCCCGCAAAGCGCCACTGAGCTGCGGTGGGGGTGACGACGCGGGCACAGAGGGCCTGCTCCTTCTTCGTGGCTGAGGAGCAGGTCTACGAAGGGAGAAGCCACCTGACAGTCAACCTCTCAGTGTTCTAATGACTTTTGCCGGAGGCCTTTAATCGGCAAAAAGCGCTGCCACGGGGAGAAGACTTCTCTCTGCCTCTCCTCCATCCTGCCCGACCGTCTCACCCCCCACTCACAATAAGCCCCAACCCCCCACCATCACTATTCACCTGTGCCCTCCGCCACCACTATCCGCCCCACCCCCCACCATCACCATTCGCCTTACCCTCCACCATCACTATCCGCCCACCCCTCACCATCACCCACTCTCCCTCATCACTGTCTACCCCATCCCCCACCATTACACCATCCGCCTTAACCCCCACCATCACAATCCGCACCACCTCCCACCATCACCATTCGCCTCACCCCCCACCTTCACCAAATTTGTAAAACATAATGTATTGGGGCAGGAGGCAATGTGGAGTACCATTGTACATAATTCGGAATATTGGATAATTCGGCAAAGGCCAGAAACGCCATATGCGTCGCATTAACAAGCGTTTACATGCACAATGTTTAAGTGTGCGGTGAGCACATATAATGCACCTTTTTCTCATGCACCGCAATCCACGTTCACACGTACGACGCGTTGACAACTGCGGTGAGAAACACAAGTTTGATTAATTCTTTAAACAAAACTCGCCCACGCCCGCCCACCACGACCAAAATGGCAATGTCCACCAAAGGGAGCTCCAGAGAGCCCCTCTAAAGCAACCATTTCGGTCCGGTGCAGTTCCATCCACTTGTGTGAGTGCGTGTCTTGGTGCGTGCATCGCTGCGTATTGTTCGTGCGAATCGTTCACTGCAGTGTTCTCTGTTCATGTCAACGTGAAATCCATTGGGGTCTCGATACCCGAGCCACGGCGGGACGTTTGTAGCGTCACGCCTACGATGCCGTGTGCGGCGCGGACGGGCAGACCGCACCGGAGGATCAGCTCCGGCGAGCGCATCGGCGGCGGCGGCGGATTGTGGCGGAGTGACCAGCAGCGGTAGTCTTTGTCCGCGGTAACCATCGCAAGTGCCGGTACCCGCCGGCGATGTAACGATGGACATCAGCGACGGGACGCCTCGCTAGCCAGCGTCGCGAGCGGCGGTCTTCGCAAGTGCCGGTACCTGCCGGCGATGTAACGATGGACATCAGCGACGGGATGCCTCGCTGGCCAGTGTCGCGAGCGGCGGTCTTCGCAAGTGCCGGAGCGGTGGGCGGCAGTGGAGGTGGAGGAACGTGGGTCTGGTTGTGGCCGCATCCAGGTGGCATCGTTGCGCGCACGTACAGTGATACCTCGGTTCACGAACTTAATTCGTGAACTTGACTCTGGTCGCGAACCGAGGCACATTTATCCGGTTAATCCGTTCTGACCTTTTTTTTTTGGTTTTTGAAGCACAAAAATATGAAACAAATTACAATACACATTAGTACTGTACAGTATAGTAATGTATAAAGAGAGAACACTAACTCTGCTTGAGATGACTTCAGTAAGCACTCAAACGGGTGAACTGTACAATACAGTAAGTACAGTATTGTACAGTACTGTATGTGCTAAAAAGCACACCAAAAAGCAAAAAGTCACTGAAAGTGTCTTCACAGTACTCACAGTACTTCTTTCTGTGTCTCTTCTTCTCTCCACGATCTTCCTACAGGAAGTCACGACCACGTGACAGCCTGGAAATAGCATTAAAATAGCCGCGGCTCCTGTTCGTGAACCGAAGCGGAGTTCGTGAACCGGAGCATATTTTTATGAACTTTTCTGTTCGTGAACCGAGTTGTTCGTGAACAGAAACGTTTGTGAACCGAGGTATCACTGTCTTTCCCTCCGGGCTGCAGGTGGGATCCATTGGCCATCATCATGAGCGCTGGTCTCCGCCGGCTCTGGAGGGGTAGGTGGCAGTGGAGGTGGGCTCAGATGGCTGGGTTCTTGAGCCTCGGTCTCCACCGGCTCTGGATGAGTAGGCGGCAGTGGAGGTGGGCTCAGATGGCTGGGACCTTGAGCCTCGGTCTCCACCGGCTCTGGATGAGTAGGCGGCAGTGGAGGTGGGCTCAGATGGCTGGGTCCTTGAGCCTCGGTCTCCGCCGGCTCTGGATGAGTAGGCGGCAGTGGAGGTGGGCTCAGATGGCTGGGTTCTTGAGCCTCAATCTCCACCGGCTCTGGATGAGTAGGCGGCAGTGTAGGTGGGCTCAGATGGCTGGGTCCTTGAGCCTCGGTCTCCACCGGCTCTGGATAAGTAGGCGGCAGTGGAGGTGGGCTCAGATGGCTGGGTTCTTGAGCCTCGGTCTCCACCGGCTCTGGATAAGTAGGCGGCAGTGTAGGTGGGCTCAGATGGCTGGGTCCTTGAGCCTCGGTCTCCACCGGCTCTGGATGAGTAGGCGGCAGTGGAGGTGGGCTCAGATGGCTGGGTTCTTGAGCCTCGGTCTTCGCCGGCTCTGGATGAGTAGGCGGCAGTGGAGGTGGGCTCAGATGGCTGGGTTCTTGAGCCTCAATCTCCACCGGCTCTGGATGAGTAGGCGGCAGTGTAGGTGGGCTCAGATGGCTGGGTCCTTGAGCCTCGGTCTCTGCCGGCTCTGGATGAGTAGGCGGCAGTGGAGGTGGGCTCAGATGGCTGGGTCCTTGAGCCTCGGTCTCCACCGGCTCTGGATGAGTAGGCGGCAGCGGAGGTGGGCTCAGATGGCTGGGACCTTGAGCCTCGGTCTCCACTGGCTCTGGATGAGTAGGCGGCAGTGGAGGTGGGCTCAGATGGCTGGGACCTTGAGCCTCGGTCTCCGCCGGCTCTGGATGAGTAGGCGGCAGTGGAGGTGGGCTCAGATGGCTGGGATCTTGAGCCTCGATCTCCACCGGCTCTGGATGAGTAGGCGGCAGTGGAGGTGGGCTCAGATGGCTGGGACCTTGAGTCTCGGTTTCCACCGGCTCTGGATGAGTAGGCGGCAGTGGAGGTGGGCTGAGATGGTTGGGTGCTTGAGCCTCGGTCTCCGCCGGCTCTGGATGAGTAGGCGGCAGTGGAGGTGGGCTCAGATGGCTGGGACCTTGAGTCTCGGTCTCCGCCGGCACTGGAGGGGTAGGCCGCAGTGGAGGTGGGCTCAGATGGCTGGGACCTTGAGCCTCGGTCTCCACCGGCTCTGGATGAGTAGGCAGCAGTGGAGGTGGGCTCAGATGGCTGGGAACTTGAGCCTCGGTCTCCACCGGCTCTGTATGAGTAGGCGGCAGTGGAGGTGGGCTCAGATGGCTGGGTCCTTGAGTCTCGGTTTCCACCGGCTCTGGATGAGTAGGCGGCAGTGGAGGTGGGCTGAGATGGTTGGGTGCTTGAGCCTCGGTCTCCGCCGGCTCTGGATGAGTAGGCGGCAGTGGAGGTGGGCTCAGATGGCTGGGAACTTGAGCCTCGGTCTCCACCGGCTCTGGATGAGTAGGCGGCAGTGGAGGTGGGCTCAGATGGCTGGGACCTTGAGTCTCGGTCTCCGCCGGCACTGGAGGGGTAGGCGGCAGTGGAGGTGGGCTCAGATGGCTGGGTCCTTGAGCCTCGGTCTCCACCGGCTCTGGATGAGTAGGCGGCAGTGGAGGTGGGCTCAGATGGCAGGGACCTTGAGCCTCGGTCTCCACCGGCTCTGTATGAGTAGGCGGCAGTGGAGGTGGGCTCAGATGGCTGGGTCCTTGAGTCTCGGTTTCCACCGGCTCTGGATGAGTAGGCGGCAGTGGAGATGGGCTGAGATGGTTGGGTGCTTGAGCCTCGGTCTCCACCGGCGCTGGAGGGGTGGGCGGCAGTGGAGATGGGCTGAGATGGTTGGGTGCTTGAGCCTCGGTCTCCACCGGCGCTGGAGGGGTGGGCGGCAGTGGAGGTGGGCTCAGCTGGCAGGGATCTTGAGCCTCGATCTCCGCCGGCACTGGATGAGTAGGCGGCAGTGGAGGTGGGCTCAGCTGGCAGGGATCTTGAGCCTCGATCTCCGCCGGCACTGGATGAGTAGGCAGCAGTGGAGGTGGGCTATGCTGGCAGGCATCCTCGGCGCTGGTCTCCGCGGGTGCTGGGGGCGTGGGCAGGAGTGCAGGCTGGGCAAGTGCGCCTGGTTGCGGCCGCGTCTGCTGGCAGCGTTGCATGCACGTCTCTTTCTCCGGGCTGCAGCCGCCCGAAGAGCAGGGCCGAGGGCTCTCCTGTGACCTCTGACCCTGCCCACAATTGGCGCCTCCACCATCATCGTCGGTTTCCGCACAAAACAAACAGGATTGAATATATATTCTTGGTTCTTACGGTAAAGTCACGTAGAAGGGAGATGATAAAATAATATAAATATAAAACGATAAAAAAAATTCTCACGACGTTTCGGCTGCAACACAAGGAATCATCATCAGGTGTGAAATCCACAGCAAGAACATTTGAAAAAAGTGGCGGTTTTTCCTAACGCCAGCACCAAGGACAGCAATTTGGCAGTTTGCCAGATGGACGAGTCCATCTATGTTCGAAAAAGAGGATTGAATGTCTTCAAAAGTAACAAAGATAAAAGTGGAAACCCTGAAACTGCCTTCTCAAGCCACTATTCTAGAGGGCATGTGGCCTACGTTACACTGCAAAAAAATGGGAATACCCACACTTTTCATCACTAAACAGTCCAATGAATGATAATTGTTTTTTTACCCTTCTATCTGGCAACAAAACTGACACCTTTTTTACAAGGAGTCATGTTTGCATAGACCACAATACCTGCAGTCACAATGCAAACAAAAAGCGTAACTCTGTATGCACTGTCCTTGAAGGTGATTGGTTCCACACCCCGAGACAGCTTTTCTTAGAGCCTAGTCTCACATGAATGGCTGTGGTGTAGTCATTTATGCTGCGCGGTGGACAGACTAGGAGGCATTTAAAGAAACTTGGTTTCAACTAGAAACGTTGGGACATGGAATGGAACCCGGCAACATCTGGATTGCAAGTGCAGTATATGGTGGCAAACGTATCTTTGAGCTTGTCATCCTTTTCCTTTATATATTTGTAACTAGCTGTACAACCCCGGCTTTACCCGGGACCTGGATCCACCACGCCCGGCCGCCTTTGTCTCCCCAGTGGCGATATTCACACACATCAGTTACTCGTTTGAGGCTGAGTCGACCTAGGGGAGGCCCAAGACGGGTTGAAATAACCGTTGCCAGTGGTGGCCGTGAGCGGGAATCGAACTCGGGTTGCCGGGTTCGTAGCGCGGCGCGCTAACCGCTACATTACAATGCGTGACGCTTCCATGTGCGCGGGTCACGTGACAGATGTGACATCACAGCTCACTTGCCGTGCAAAAAATATATGCATTATTGAGCCCCCCCCCCCCAAAAAAAAAGTATTATAATTTTTGCATGGTGTAGTCTGGAAAGTACCCACATGGCAAATTTCCAGTTTGTTGCATGTCGGGAAGTACGCTAAACATTTCGAACAGACGCACACAATCACAACTTTGCCTTTTATATATGTAATAAAGGACTCGACCACGAAGTCTGGCTTGGTGTCCTTTATTCGGTTCTTCCTCGTAACCCACACGGCTGTCCTTCTATAAGGCTTCCATACCGATACTGATACTGCTGTTAACCCCGTCACGCCAACAGCTCCTCTGTTGGTCTCCCGTTGTTCTCGTAGCCTTGCTGGCTGTTACCCTCACGCAGCCCCCCCACTGGCTGCTCTCTCTGCAGTTTATCCTCTCGTCGCTCTCGTAGCCTCTCTCTCCTCTCGTCGCTCTCGTAGCCTCTCACACACACAGCCTCGCCGGCTGTATTCACTGCAGCTCCTCGACCGCCTTCTCTCCAGCAGCCCCACTGCTGTCTTCTCTCGCAGCTCCGCTGGCTGCTCCCTTAGCTGGCCACCGCTGGCCGCCCGTGCCACTCCTGGCTTCGCCCAACGTGGCCTTACTCTGGTCCAGTCTCACTCTCTCTCCCCTCCTCTTCCGGTCTCATCCCTTAAGAACCTTAACCTTGCTCCCACGTCACCTAACTCCACCTCTCCGTGACGTCACATCCGGGAGGTCGCCCGCACCCGCATTACATATATATGGAGATTTTTATTGAACAAAACGCGAGCCCGTTGCAGCCCGTCAAGCATTTTGCATTTCCGGTGGAGTCAACAGTCACGGAGAACCGTCAAATTTCGGTGGCGAACGGCGTTTGAACCCGTCATTAACCTGCACCTTTCGAAGACCAGCTCGGACTAACCATCTTGGTGAAGTATGGTCAACACAACCCCACGGACACCACGGCATGGGGGAGGCCTTCATCCAGCAGTCCATTGATTAAAAGGGCTGTACAAGTGTAGAGGATTCATACTCTTAGGTTTTTTTCGGTATACAGTGATCCCTCGTTTATCGCGGTTAATGGGGACCAGAACCCCTCGCGATAGGTGAAAATCCGCGAAGTAGGATTGGCCCCCTAGGAATTTCCGTATATGTGTGTGTGGGTACCAGAATGTTTAAAATATGTATATTTATACTTTATATATGTATTTTACTCAAATCTAATTATAAAACCTTTATATTATACATTCTCTCTCATACGATACGTATTATGGTGTTCTACACTCACCAATGACAGTAGTATCTTGAGACTTGACTCCAGTAATGACGACAATGACGATGACAATGATGACGATGACAGACCTGTGCAGTTCGATGAATGATGATGATGATGGTGTTACTGCACAGGTATAATGAGGCCTTTAAATCAGTTCGAAAAATCCGCGATGCACTGAGGCCGCGAAACTTGAACCGCGAAGTGGCGAGGGATTACTGTAGTCACTTTATTATTTATTATTATAATGTTTTCCTACGTGACTTTACCGAAAAAAAACCTTAGAGTATGAATCCTTGCAGTCACGAAAGCTGCAAATCTAGAATTAAGTGTAGAGGAGTAGAATAGGGAAGTGACGTCATGTGTGCTGTCCAGTGGGATGACGTCACGGGACGTGACGCGCTCTGTGCTGCGCAATGACGTCACATCTCGAGTATAAAGGGGGGAACCCCGTGACATAAGCGGTGTCGTAGTTTCGGGTCGGAAGAGGGTGGAACGGGGAGCCAGTGGCAAGAGGGTAGGGATAGTGGATATAGCACAGCGCCAGGGCTGGACGTGCCTCTCAGTCGGCCGTGTTGGCTGATCCCACGGCCGGCGCAGAGGAGACGGCACACGGCAACTGGCTGTGTTGGGACCCAGTTCAAGTTCATTTATTAGGTATAGCCCTGTGAGCCATTCGGCTCTTGAATCGGGTGCAACCGCAGCAAACAAAAACATGAACAAGAAAACGTCTTAACGTGACTAAGTGCAAACAGCCGTCCTGCTTGCGTTTTGACCAAAACGTCGTGAGAATTATTTTATTGTTTTATTTTTATTATTTCCCTTCTACGTGACTTTACCAAAGAACCAAGAAGATGAATCCATGCAGTCACGAAAGCTTTAAATCGAAACCCTGGGAAGTTGTTACACACTGGTGTAGGCCCATAACTTGAATAAACCCTCGGCGAAAGCCCTTGAACTTGTCTCTGAGTGCGTCCTGGGAACTCTTCAACGCAAGCATAGCCACCCATGCCGCTTGACATAAATTGGCCTGCTTTTGACTGCCCTCAGTATTATGGCTTTACATCGAGTTGTTTAGTTTGTTGTGCTTACCTCGCGCAAACCAGAGGTCGCAAACGGGTTTTGATTCCTTACCCGTACCCGGCCGCACCAGGGTCGCAAACGGGTATCGGGTACCTGATTGCGACCTCTGGGATGAAGCCATGTTGCAGGCGCGGGTGGGTTGATTTTAGGAACTTGAATTGTGAGAAAAGACAAGACGTTGGGAAATGAGTGACAAATAGTTACTCACCAGTGACTCACGGTCTACCCGTACCCGGCCGCACCAGGGTCGCAAATGGGTACCCGTACCCGGCCGGGTACGGGTAGCCGGGTATCGGGTAGGGTACGGGTATCGGGTACCCGGTTGCGACCTCTGGCGCAAACTGATCACCCTCGCAGTAGCTTTTGGCTAACCGGATGCGCTTCTTGCGGCCGTCTGGAACGTTCCTCCTGACATTTAGAAAGCCACTTTTAGATCAAAATTTTAAACAAATTTTGTCTGACCCAGTCCTGGGCCTCGCCAAGGTCGACTCGTCCTTTAAATGAGCACCTGGTGCGGTGTGTCGTAAACATTGCCACTGGGAGAGACAAAGGCATCCGGGCGCCGTGCCGGCCTTCGTAGGTGCTGCTCGCTGACAGCACTTGCCCCGACACTCTGTTAAGGCTACACAGGGGTGGGGTGGTGGGTGGATTCTTTGTCTTATTTATTGTTTTGTTAATTTCGCTTAACGAGCAGTGGAGGTGGCTCCCGTTGAATGCACGCGCGAGTTGGAGAACACTCGGGACGTGCCTCTTGATGGCGGCACGGGCTGTGTAGGGCCCTGGCCTGGCTTGAGTTGTCCAAGATTCGCGTGCGGCGCTGAAATTCGACCGCATCGTGGCCGGCTGTGCGTCGTCGAAGACCAAATCTCTCGGAAGCGGAGTCGGAAGATTTATTGACGAACGGCAAGAGGAGGAATTCGATGAGCTGTGAAGCGTTTTTTTATTTTTAAATCCTTTATATTAAGTTTGCTTGCTTGCTTACGACCGTGCAAATCTTTCGCTCGTTTTTTAACCCACTTCCCGTGATCCAATCGAGCTGACATTTTGCACACAGACTCGTTGTGCGAGACAATTAATGTTCGTGAAAAAATGTTTCCTAAATTTTACACTGTTTAGGGAAAACAAATTAAATATTTAATTACCAATTGCTTAATACTGGCAGACAATCATCTGACCCATAGGTGGCAGCCATCTCAAGCCAGAGGACGAGAGGACTCTAGCCGCCACGCATATAAAGGATTTATAGTGAAAAACTTTGTTTTTACGGGTTATACTTGTTTATTTTTAGAGATGTCCAGACCACACCAAGACAACAACAACAACAGTCCCAGACCCCACAACAAGACAACAACAACAACAGTCCCAGACCACAACACCAAGACAACAACAACAACAGTCCCAGACCCCACAACAAGACAACAACAACAACAGTCCCAGACCACAACAACAACAGTCCCAGACCACACCAAGAAGACAACAACAACACTCCCAGACCACACCAAAGCAACAACAACAAAAGTCCCAGACCACACCAAAACAACAACAACAAAAGTCCCAGACCCCACAAGACAACAACAACAACAGTCCCAGACCACAACAACAAGACAACAACAACAGTCCCAGACCCCAACAACAAGACAACAACAACAACAGTCCCAGACCCCACAAGAACAACAACAACAACAGTCCCAGACCCCAACACCAAGACAACAACAACAACAACAGTCCCAGACCACAACAACAACAGTCCCAGACCACACAACAAGACAACAACAACAACAGTCCCAGACCACACAACAAGACAACAACAACAACAACAGTCCCAGACCACAACAACAACAGTCCCAGACCCCACAACAAGACAACAACAACAACAGTCCCAGACCACAACAACAACAGTCCCAGACCCCACACCAAGAAGACAACCAAAACAACAACAACAGTCCCTCAATAAAATCGCACGTAAAAATGCGACTATCGATACCGGCATGACAGAGCAGGTCAAAAAACGACCTTTATTTTCCTCTGCCTCCGATAGCCGGACCAATCTGCCATGGGGCAGCACTCGGTCACGCAACGCAATATCCCCGACGTTCCGCACGCGCAAATGTCAAGATCGTCGCGCTCGTCGGAGACGTTCCCGATGCGTTTTCATAATTTCGCCTTCCCAGGATTGATGTCCGCATGTCGCCTTGCTGCACGTGTCTGCCTGTGCGTTGGGGAGCGGTTAGCACACCGCCGCCGCTGCTGCTGCTGATACGAAAACCTCTCTCCCCATGGCTCACGACCAACAACATCACCCGCCTTCACCTCCACCACGACCCACCTCCACCACGACCTTCATCTCCACCACGACCTTCATCTCCACCACGACCTTCATCTCCACCACGACCTTCACCTCCACCACGACCTTCACCTTCATCTCCACCACGACCTTCACCTCCACCACGACCTTCACCTCCACCACGACCTTCATCTCCACCACGACCCTCCTTCACCTCCACCACGACCTTCACCTCCACCACGACCTTCACCTCCACCACGACCTTCACCTCCACCACGACCTTCATCTCCACCACGACCTTCACCTCCACCACGACCTTCACCTCCACCACGACCTTCATCTCCACCACGACCTTCACCTCCACCACGACCTTCACCTCCACCACGACCTTCATCTCCACCACGACCTTCATCTCCACCACGACCTTCACCTCCACCACGACCTTCATCTCCACCACGACCTTCATCTCCACCACGACCTTCACCTCCACCACGACCTTCACCTCCACCACGACCTTCACCACGACCTTCATCTCCACCACGACCTTCACCTCCACCACGACCTTCACCACGACCTTCACCTCCACCACGACCTTCACCTCCACCACGACCTTCACCTCCACCACGACCTTCACCTCCACCACGACCTTCATCTCCACCACGACCTTCATCTCCACCACGACCTTCACCTCCACCACGACCCACCTTCACCACCACGACCCACCTTCGCCTCCACCACGACCTTCACCTCCACCACGACCTTCACCTCCACCACGACCTTCATCTCCACCACGACCTTCATCTCCACCACGACCTTCACCTCCACCACGACCTTCATCTCCACCACGACCTTCATCTCCACCACGACCTTCACCTCCACCACGACCTTCACCTCCACCACGACCTTCACCTCCACCACGACCTTCATCTCCACCACGACCCACCTTCATCTCCACCACGACCTTCATCTCCACCACGACCTTCACCTCCACCACGACCTTCATCACCACCACGACCTTCATCACCACCACGACCTTCACCTCCACCACGACCTTCATCTCCACCACGACCTTCATCTCCACCACGACCTTCACCTCCACCACGACCTTCACCTCCACCACGACCTTCATCTCCACCACGACCTTCACCTCCACCACGACCTTCACCTCCACCACGACCTTCACCTCCACCACGACCTTCACCTCCACCACGACCTTCATCTCCACCACGACCTTCATCTCCACCACGACCTTCACCTCCACCACGACCTTCATCTCCACCACGACCTTCACCTCCACCACGACCTTCATCTCCACCACGACCTTCATCTCCACGACCTTCATCTTCACCACGACCTTCACCTCCACCACGACCTTCACCTCCACCACGACCTTCATCTCCACCACGACCTTCATCTCCACCACGACCTTCACCTCCACCACGACCTTCACCTCCACCACGACCTTCATCTCCACCACGACCTTCATCTCCACCACGACCTTCACCTCCACCACGACCTTCATCTCCACCACGACCTTCACCTCCACCACGACCTTCATCTCCACCACGACCTTCATCTCCACCACGACCTTCACTTCCACCACGACCTTCACCTCCACCACGACCTTCACCTCCACCACGACCTTCATCTCCACCACGACCTTCACCTCCACCACGACCTTCATCTCCACCACGTTCCTCCACCTCCACCACGACCTCCACCTCCACCACGACCTTCATCTCCACCACGACCCTCCACCACGACCTCCACCTCCACCACGACCTCCACCACGACCTTCATCTCCACCACGACCTTCATCTCCACCACGACCTTCATCTCCACCACGACCTCCACCTCCACCACGACCTCCACCACGACCTCCACCTCCACCACGACCTTCACCTCCACCACGACCTTCACCTCCACCACGACCTTCACCTCCACCACAACCTTCATCTCCACCACGACCTTCACCTCCACCACGACCTTCATCTCCACCACGACCTTCACCTCCACCACGACCTTCACCACGACCTTCATCTCCACCACGACCTTCACCTCCACCACGACCTTCACCTCCACCACGACCTTCACCTCCACCACGACCTTCATCTCCACCACGACCTTCATCTCCACCGCGACCTTCACCTCCACCACGACCTTCATCTCCACCACGACCTTCATCTCCACCACGACCTTCACCTCCACCACGACCTTCATCTCCACCACGACCTTCATCTCCACCGCGACCTTCACCTCCACCACGACCTTCACCTCCACCACGACCTTCACCTTCACCACGACCTTCATCTCCACCACGACCTTCACCTCCACCACGACCTTCACCTCCACCACGACCTTCATCTCCACCACGACCTTCATCTCCACCGCGACCTTCACCTCCACCACGACCTTCATCTCCACCACGACCTTCATCTCCACCACGACCTTCACCTCCACCACGACCTTCACCTCCACCACGACCTTCATCTCCACCACGACCTTCATATCCACCACGACCTTCATCTCCACCACGACCTTCGTCTCCACCACGACCTTCACCTCCACCACGACCCACCTCCATCTCCACCACGACCTTCACCTCCACCACGACCTTCACCTCCACCACGACCTTCATCTCCACCACGACCTCCATCTCCACCACGACCTCCATCTCCACCACGACCTTCATCTCCACCACGACCTTCACCTCCACCACGACCTTCACCTCCACCACGACCTTCATCTCTACCACGACCTTCACCTCCACCACGACCTTCATCTCCACCACGACCCTCCTTCACCTCCACCACGACCTTCACCTCCACCACGACTTTCATCTCCACCACGACCTTCATCTCCACCACGACCTCCACCTCCACCACGACCTTCATCTCCACCACGACCTTCGTCTCCACCACGACCTTCATCTCCACCACGACCTTCACCTCCACCACGACCTTCACCTCCACCACGACCTTCATCTCCACCACGACCTTCATCTCCACCATGACCTTCACATCCACCACGACCTCCACCTCCACCACGACCTTCATCTCCACCACGACCTTCATCACCACCACGACCTTCACCTCCACCACGACCTTCATCTCCACCACGACCTTCATCTCCACCACGACCTTCATCTCCACCACGACCTTCACCTCCACCACGACCTTCATCTCCACCACGACCTTCATCTCCACCACGACCTTCATCTCCACCACGACCTTCATCTCCACCACGACCTTCACCTCCACCACGACCTCCATCTCCACCACGACCCACCTTCATCTCCACCACGACCTTCACCTCCACCACTGCCGATGTGTCGATACGACAACAGCGGGTGGCTCGCTCGAGACCGACTCCACCTCAAGCGGAGAGTCTCCCTTTCGGGGACGATCCCTTCCCTGGCGGTGTCGCTGCGCCGTGAGCGGGGATCGAACCCGGGTGGTGGGAGGCGGCGCGCTCACCGGAGCCAAACAAACAAACGAAAAATTGGCCCTGTTCATACCTCGTGAAATTAGGAAAAAAAAAAATCTTTTTTTGTGTGAAATGCCTGACTAAACAGAAAAAAAAACAACTACGGTGTACGTGCATTTATATGTAAATTAATACGAATTTAAATATCACACACGTGATATATGCCTGTGTTTATTGTATACACGATATGTCTGTGATATTTATATTAATTGATGTATATAGATACAAATGTATTTCATAACGACCACGTCTAGCAGACCAATTGGCAAATGTTGTACGCGTCATCAACATTTCCATCGGCTATTTTATTTCATACCTGTTTGTTTACACGCGTATATATACACTCCACAAAGACAAAGGTCACCCGTGTAGCCTTCACAGACTGTAGGGGCAAGTGCTGTTAGCGAGCACCTATGAAGGCCTGCACGGCACACGAGGGGGTGGGTGGCCAGCACCACGCCCGACCGCCTTTGTCTCCCCGGTGGCGATGTTTACACACCGCACCAGGTACTCATTTGAGGCTGAGTCGACCTAGGGGAGGCCCAGGACCGGTTCAGATAATCGTCACTGGGTGTTGGTGGCCGTGAGCGGGAATCGAACCCGGGTCACCAGGTTCGTAGCGCAGCGTAGCGCTAACCGCTGCACCACCGCTCCCTGGAAATATATAACAAAGATAAAGACAAAGATCCCCCGTGTAGCCTTAGCAGACTGTAGGGGCAAGTGCTGTTAGCGAGCACCTATGAAGGCCGGCACGGCACACGAGGGGGTGGGTGGCCAGCACCACGCCCGACCGCCTTTGTCTCCCCAGTGGCGATGTTTACTACACACCGCACCAGGTACTTCATTTGAGGCTGAGTCGACCTAGGGGAGGGCCCAGGACCGGTTCAGATAATCGTCACTGGGTGTTGGTGGCCGTGAGCGCGAATCGAACCCGGGTCGCCAGGTTCGTAGCGCAACGTAGCGCTAACCGCTGCACCACCGCTCCCCGTGACATACATGTAACACGCACACGATTGTACATTTAGCGCTCTGACAAGAGTCATGAGTTACAACGGGAAGCGTGGCCGCGGACCGCTGCTCCTGTCCGAGTTGCCACCTCCTGCACCGCACCCGCAACACCCCCCCCCCTCCCCACCGCTCTTCAGGAGTCAGACAGAAGCGATGTCGCGAGACAATTCACCGGCTGTGGGATTCGCGTGCGCCTTCAGCTCAACGCAGTGTGCGTGCAGTACTGCACGCGAACACGTGGGGGACACGCGCACATGTACACACGCGTACACACGCGTGTACACACACACGTGTATACACGTGAACACACACACGTGAACACACGTGTACACACGCGTGTACACACACACGTGTACACACGCGTGTACACACACACGTGTACACACACACGTGAACACACGCGTGAACACACACGTGTACACACGCGTGAACACACACGTGAACACACACGTGTACACACACACGTGTACGCGCACGTGAACACACACACGTGAACGCGTACACACGCACACGTGAACACACACACGTGAACGCGTACACACGTGTACGCGTACGTGAACACACACACGTGAACACACGTGGACACGTGAACTTACACATACGCGTGAACACACACACGCGTGAACACACACACACGTGAACACACGCGTGAACACACACATACACGTGAACACACACACGCGTGAACACACACATACACGTGAACACACACATACACGTGAACACACACGCGTGAACACACACATACACGTGAACACACACACGTGAACACACACATACACGTGAACACACACATACACGTGAACACACACGTGAACACACACAAACACGTGAACACACACGTGAACACACACATACACGTGAACACACACGCGTGAACACACACATACACGTGTACACACACGTGAACACACACGTGAACACACACGCGTGAACACACACACGCGTGAACACACACGCGTGAACACACACGTACACGTGAACACACACACGTGAACACACATACGCGTAAACACACGCGTGAACACACACATACACGTGAACACACACATACACGTGAACACACACGCGTGAACACACACATACACGTGAACACACACGCGTGAACACACACATACACGTGAACACACACGTGAACACACACAAACACGTGAACACACACGTGAACGCACACAAACAAGTGAACACACACGTGAACACACACACACACGTGAACACACACGTGAACACACACGTGTACACACACGTGAACACACACACACACGTGAACACACACACACACGTGAACACACACACACGTGAACACACACACGTGAACACACACATACACGTGAACACACACGTGTACACACACGTGAACACACACACGTGAACACACACATACACGTGAACACACACGTGTACACACACGTGAACACACACATACACGTGAACACACACGCGTGAACACACACGTGTACACACACGTGAACACACACGTGAACACACACACACACGCGTGAACACACACGCGTGAACACACACATACACGTGAACACACACGTGAACACACACACACGTGTACACACACGCGTGAACACACACATACACGTGAACACACACACGTGAACACACACGTGTACACACACGTGAACACACACACACGTGTACACACACGTGAACACACACACACGTGAACACACACATACACGTGAACACACACACGTGTACACACACGTGAACACACACGTGTACACACACGTGTACACACACACACACGTGAACACACACACGCGTGAACACACACACACGTGTACACACACGTGAACACACACGTGTACACACACACGCGTGAACACACACACACGTGTACACACACGTGTACACGAACGTGCAAATGGCCACAGTTGCACCGCTGTGGTTGGTCCATCAGAGGTCTCTTTGTATCTCTATAAGTCTCTATACATCTCTAAGTCTCAATGAGTCTCTGTGCATCTTTATGTATCTCTACAAGTCTCTGTGCATCTCTGTATCTCAATGAGTCTCTGTGCATCTCTGTATCTCTATGAGTCTCTGTGCATCTCTGTATCTCAATGAGTCTCTGTGCATCTCTATGTATCTCTACAAGTCTCTGTGCATCTCTGTATCTCAATGAGTCTCTGTGCATCTCTGTATCTCTATGAGTCTCTGTGCATCTCTATGTGTCTATTCATCTCCACGAGTCTCTATGTGTCTATGTGTTTCTATGTATCTCTATGCGTCTCTTTATCTCTACGATTCTCTATGAGTTCATCTCCACGAGTCTCTGTGTCTCTATGTATCTCCACGAGTCTCTGTGTCTCTCTATGTATCTCTATGAGCCTCTACGAGTCTCTATGTATCTCTATGTGTCTCAATGTGTCTCTATGTGTCTCCGTATCTCCACGAGTCTCTATGTATCTCTATGTGTCTCAATGTGTCTCTATGTGTCTCTGTATCTCCACGAGTCTCTCTGTGTCTCTATGTGTCTCTATGTGTCTCTATGAGCCTCCACAAGTCGATGTCTTCAGCGTTTTCACTTCCAATGCGACCGACCGATGAACCCGATGAACCCGACCGACCGATCGACCGATCAATGAACCCGACTGATCGACCAATCGATGGACCCAAAGGATTAACCCGATTGATCAACCAATCGATGAACCAGACTCCGCGTGACAGGCAATAACGGATCTCCAACAAACTTTAAGAGTTAAAACGACGACGACAACAACAACTACAACAAGCAGAAGACGAAATCAACACCCCCCCACCACCACCCCACCACAAAAACTAAACGTAATCTGCTGCCGAGTTTGGCGTCGTTTTAAGTAAAAGTTTATCGCTCATTGGAGCAAACGGAGCTTATAAATGTGTCGTGGGGGTTTACGGGCCGTAAAGACGTTATCTCTTGAATGTCGCATTAACTACCACCCACCGCTCCCTCTCTCTGTTTCTCTCTCTCGCTCAGAAGATAAAGTATTCCCCCCTCCACCACCACCACCAACACTCACCCAGGACCGCATCGCCCTCGACACACTCTGCTGTTCGCAAGTGTTTGTTAGCGAGATGCGTCAAACCCCGTGTCTCTGACCTGGCCATTATGAGCCCGTCCCCTGCCACCCGTTACTGTTAAAATGCCTTCCCTTTATTACTGCTAACCCTACCTCTTGCCTTTATTGCTGCTAATCCTACATAATGCACGGGCATAATATGACTTTGAGACCCCCCCCACCTCCTACGCATTCCACAAGTAGTGACTAATCCCATATCTGCATTTCCATGAATATTTTAAATTCCTCTGTTGATATGCAAATTCCTTTGTCAAGGCGCCCTTCTTCCCCTAACCCAGCTTAAATATACGCTGCCAAGCCTGGTGGTGCCCATTCAGACGCTGTCTTTCCAACAGCCCTGTTCTTCACCTGAGGACGGCTGCTTGCGTTGTGGCCGAAACGTCGTGAGAATTGTATTTTATTATGTTTTATTTTTATTATTTTATCATTTCCCTTCTACGTGACTTTACCGAAAGAACCAAGAAGATGAATCCCTGCAGTCACGAAAGCTTTAAATCGAAATTTAGAGGAGAGACACTCAGACCCAGGGCTCCAACCCAGACTCTCAGCTGTGTTGGTTCAGTGTGTGTGACCTGGCCATTATGAGCCCGTGAGAGAGAGAGACACTCAGACCCAGGGCTCCAACCCAGGCTCTCAGCTGTGCTGGTTCAGTGTGTGACCTGCCCATTATGAGCCCCTGAGAGAGAGACACTCAGACCCAGGGCTCTAACCTAGACTCTCAGCTGTGCTGGGTCAGTGTGTGTGACCTGGCTATTATGAATCCCTGAATAGACACTCAGACCCAGGGCTCCAACCCTAGGCTCTCAGCTGTGCTGGTTCAGTGTGTGTGAACTGGCTATTATGAATCCCTGAGATAGAGAGATACTCAGACCCAGGGCTCCAACCTAGACTCTCAGCTGTGCTGGGTCAGTGTGTGTGACCTGCCCATTATGAATCCCTGAGAGAGAGAGACACTCAGACCCAGGGCTCCAACCCCAGACTCTCAGCTGTGCTGGATCAGTGTGTGTGATCTGGCCATTATGAATCCCTGAGAAAGAGAGACACTCAGACCCAGGGCTCTAACCCAGGCTCTCAGCTGTGCTGGGTCAGTGTGTGTGACCTGGTCATTATGAATCCCTGAGATAGACACTCAGACCCAGGGCTCTAACCCAGGCTCTCAGCTGTGCTGGTTCAGTGTGTGTGACCTGCCCATTATGAATCCCTGAGAAAGAGAGACACTCAGACCCAGGGCTCCAACCTAGACTCTCAGCTGTGCTGGGTCAGTGTGTGTGATCTGGCCATTATGAGCCCGTGAGAGAGAGAGACACTCAGACCCAGGGCTCCAACTTAGACTCTCAGCTGTGCTGTCTCAGTGTGTGTGATCTGGTCATTATGAATCCCTGAGATAGACACTCAGACCCAGGGCTCCAACCCCAGGCTCTCAGCTGTGCTGTCTCAGTGTGTGTGACCTGCCCATTATGAATCCCTGAGAAAGAGAGACACTCAGACCCAGGGATACAACCCAGACTCTCAGCTGTGCTGTCTCAGTGCGTGTGACCTGGTCATTATGAATCCCTGAGATAGACACTCAGACCCAGGGCTCCAACCCCAGGCTCTCAGCTGTGCTGGTTCAGTGTGTGTGAACTGGCTATTATGAATCCCTGAGATAGAGAGATACTCAGACCCAGGGCTCCAACCTAGACTCTCAGCTGTGCTGGGTCAGTGTGTGTGACCTGCCCATTATGAATCCCTGAGATAGAGACACACTCAGACCCAGGGCTCCAACCCAGGCTCTCAGCTGTGTTGGGTCAGTGTGTGTGACCTGGTCATTATGAATCCCTGAGAGAGAGAGAGACACTCAGACCCAGGGCTCCAACCCCAGACTCTCAGCTGTGCTGGATCAGTGTGTGTGATCTGGCCATTATGAATCCCTGAGAAAGAGAGACACTCAGACCCAGGGCTCTAACCCAGGCTCTTAGCTGTGCTGGGTCAGTGTGTGTGACCTGCCCATTATGAATCCTTGAAATAGAGAGACACTCAGACCCAGGGCTCCAACCCAGGCTCTCAGCTGTGCTGGGTCAGTGTGTGTGACCTGGTCATTATGAACCCCTGAGAGAGAGACACTCAGACCCAGGGCTCCAACCCAGGCTCTCAGCTGTGCTGGGTCAGTGTGTGTGACCTGCCCATTATGAATCCCTGAGAAAGAGAGACACTCAGACCCAGGGATACAACCCAGACTCTATGCTGTGCTGTCTCAGTGTGTGTGACCTGGTCATTATGAATCCCTGAGATAGACACTCAGACCCAGGGCTCCAACCCCAGGCTCTCAGCTGTGCTGGTTCAGTGTGTGTGACCTGCCCATTATGAATCCCTGAGATAGCGAGACACTCAGACCCAGGGCTCCAACCCAGGCTCTCAGCTGTGTTGTGACCTGGCCGTTGTGAACCCACGAGAGAGAGAGAAACACATATGCAGGGTTCAAACCCAGGTTATAAGCTGTGTTGGCTCAATGCGTGTGACCTGGCTATTATGAACCCACGAGAGAGAGAGAGGGAGAGAGACATTCACGCAGAGAGACCTTTGAGATTGATTTGCAGCAATCCACCGAATTTAAAGTCAAGGGCAGAGTCAGTTATTTTTTTTTGTCACTGAAATTGGATTCGATTCATTAATATTTCAAACTTTCAAATATCACTGGGTCACAACGCAGCATTGTTAATAATAATGATGAATTATAATAAATAATAATAAAAAATATATAGTAATATTATTGCATGCATTTTTTGAGGAAAAATTTCAGGAGCTATCCACTCAACAATGCATCCACCAATTCAGTCGTGCAGATGTACATGGCCCTTTTGACAGGCAGATAGACAGACAGACATGCGGCGAAGAGAGACGGATGGACAGACAGACGGAGATACGGACAGATGGACGGATTGATAGACGGACGGGCAGATGGATAAACAGACAGAGAGATGGTTAGACGGACAGACAGATATACTTACAGACAGATGGGCAGATAGACAGACATAGCTACACAGATGGATGGATTTACAGACGGACAGATGGATAAACAGACAGAGAGATGGTTAGACAGACGGACATAGTGACAGACTTAACAGACAGACATAGCCACACAGATGGATGGATTTACAGGCGGACAGATGAATTAACAGACAGAGAGATGGTTAGACAGACATAGTGACAGACTTAACAGACAGACATAGCCACACAGATGGATGGGTTTACAGGCGGACAGATGAATTAACAGACAGAGAGATGGTTAGACGGACATAGTGACAGACTTAACAGACAGACATAGCCACACAGATGGATGGGTTTACAGGCGGACAGATGAATTAACAGACAGAGAGATGGTTAGACGGACATAGTGACAGACTTAACAGACAGACATAGCCACACAGATGGATGGATTTACAGGCGGACAGATGGATAAACAGACAGAGAGATGGTTAGACAGACATAGTGACAGACTTAACAGACAGACATAGCCACACAGATGGATGGATTTACAGGCGGGCAGATGAATTAACAGACAGAGAGATGGTTAGACAGACATAGTGACAGACTTAACAGACAGACATAGCCACACAGATGGATGGATTTACAGAGGGACAGATGGATAAACAGACAGAGAGATGGTTAGACAGACGGACATAGTGACAGACTTAACAGACAGACATAGCCACACAGATGGATGGGTTTACAGGCGGACAGATGAATTAACAGACAGAGAGATGGTTAGACAGACATAGTGACAGACTTAACAGACAGACATAGCCACACAGATGGATGGATTTACAGGCGGGCAGATGAATTAACAGACAGAGAGATGGTTAGACAGACGGACATAGTGACAGACTTAACAGACAGACATAGCCACACAGATGGATGGATTTACAGGCGGACAGATGGATAAACAGACAAACGGACGGAGAGACAAACAAATAGTTTGACAGGTGGGCAGACAGACGGATAGATGGATCTACAGATATATGAACATACAGACGGACAGGTCGACAGACAAATTGACAGACGGACATAGAGACATTACGGACGGATGGATAAATGGACAGACGGACGGACGGATAGATAGACAGATGGACAGAGTCAAACAAACTAGCAGATATACAGACAGACGAGCAGATGGACAGATACACGGACGAACAGACGGACAGATCAATAGATAGACACACGGACAGACAAACTAACATACGGGCAGACGAACATTTACAGACAGATCAATAGACATACAGGCAGACACACATGGACAAATGTACAGATAGACAGACAGATTGACAGTTGGACAGATAAACAGACAGATCGATAGGCAGATGGACAGATTTCCGGGTAGACAGACAGACGGACAGATGTGCAGATGATAGGCAGATAGACGTCCAGGTGACCAGAGCAATATGAATGACCTTTCACCCAAGGCTGGAAGCAGAGCGAGACATTCCGACGGGGGCTCGTTTGGGACGGGTCGCTCGCCATCGATGAAACTAATGCTGTTGCTGCAGGTACATACATTTAGAAACACTCTCACAACCGATGAATTAATCAAAGTGTGGATCACACACAACAGCAATAAGGGTCTCCATAACCGCCTCTGACTATCACAAACGATGAGCAGGTTGGGTGGAAAATATGGTGGCTCGGAGATGTTAACTACCTCGCCTGGTATCCAGGAGGTCGTGGGTTTGCTCCCGACTGACGATGCCTGCTGTATATTTGGAGTTTGCGTGTCTCTCTCTCATCATCATCACGGTGGCAAGGAGACGTTAACTACCTCACCTGGTATACAGGAGGTCGTGGGTTCAGTCCTGACCCTGACGATGCCTGTTGTATATTGAGAGTTTGCGTGTATCTCATTATCACGGTGGCAATGAGACGTTAACTACCTCGCCTGGTATACAGGAGGTCGTGGGTTCAGTCCTGACCCTGACGATGCCTGCTGTATATTTGGAGTTTGCGTGTATCTCATTATCACGGTGGCAAGGAGACGTTAACTACCTCACCTGGTATACAGGAAGTCGTGGGTTCAGCCCTGACCCTGACGATGCCTGTTGTATATTTTGAGTTTGCGTGTATCTCATTATCACGGTGGCAAGGAGACGTTAACTACCTCACCTGGTATACAGGAAGTCGTGGGTTCAGCCCTGACCCTGACGATGCCTGCTGTATATTGGAGTTTGCGTGTATCTCATTATCACGGTGGCAATGAGACGTTAACTACCTCACCTGGTATACAAGAAGTCGTGGGTTCAGTCCTCACCCTGATGATGCCTGTTGTATATTTGGAGTTTGCGTGTCTTCCTCTCTCATCGTCATAATCACGGTGGCGAAATGTTAACTACTTCGCCTGGCATACAGACCTGAGTTTGGTCTGACACTGGCCTTGAAACATGGCCATAAAGAAGGCTGTCTCTGGTGTAGGCCGATCGGTTTGAAAGATCATGCTTTTATTTTTTGTTTTCAGAGCATGGTTGCATGTTTGTTTTTGCTACAAGCACTGTGTGTGGCTAACGCCGACTTGATTCCTTGCGACAATTTGTGGCCATTTGCACGTGTGAACATCTTAACGCCTCCTGTTTTATTGGCAGAAAGGGTGAAGTCTACTCTTGTCACGCTGTTGACACTGGCAAACACGGTCCCATAGATATCGAGCAGGAGGAGAAGAAGCAGCAGAGTTGGGGGTCCAGGGGCTTCTCTTAGTGAGCGACGGGGCTATAAACTATTTTTTAAATCCTTTATATTAAGTTCGCTTGCTTGCTTGCTTGCGTGCTTGCGTGCTTGCTTGCTTGCTTACGACCGTGCAAATCTTTCAGTCGTTTTTTAACCCACTTCCCGTGATCCAATCGAGCTGACATTTTGCACACAGACTCGTTGTGCGAGACAATTAATGTTCGTGAAAATTTGTTTTCAAAATTTTACACTGTTTAGGGAAAACAAATTAAATATTTAATTACCAATTGCTTAATACTGGCAGACAATCATCTGACCCATAGGTGGCAGCCATCTCAAGCCAGAGGACGAGAGGACTCTAGCCGCCACGCATATAAAGGATTTAGAGTGAAAAACTTTGTTTTTACGGGTTAATTAATTGACCAAGTAAGGCCCATTGAGCCTTTAAGGCTCTTTCTCCAGAAGCGACTTCTTGTGCTCGACGAATTCGGCGGCTTATCAGCGTGCGGAAATTTATAGCGGCAGCCCAAATATTCCGAACGCGTGACGATTCTAAATGTGGAGGGAGAAAAACCGCAAGACCCCGAGAAAAATCCACGCGACCACTGGGAGAGAGAGAGAGACGCGCAAACTCGAAATATATACCGCAGACGTCAGGGTCGGGATCGAACCCACGATCATCTATCCTATATACCAGGCGAGGTAGTTAACATCTCCTAGCCACCGTGATGATGATGCTGATGAAAGAAAGAGACGCGCAAACTCCAAATATACAGCAGCAGCTGGCGTCAGGGTCGGGATCGAACCCACGACCTCCTGTACACCAGGCGAGGTAGTTAACATTTCCTCTTGTGTTTCTTACGTCAAATATGAAAATAAAATCAGTACACATATACATGAACATTACAGTGTGGACATAAATGAATAAAATAAACGACGTTCCACTTGGGGAGTTGTTTTCTCCCATTAAAAGGCCAAGTGATTATGAAGAAGTGTTTTATTTCCTTTGCATCGGGCTGAGATTGAGTGTTGTGTGTTGTGGCGTGGCGAGCGGTGGTGCAGCGGTTAGCGCTCCGCTGCGCTACGAACCCGGCGACCCCAGTTCGACTCCCGATCACGGCCACCAACATCCAGTGACAATTATTCTCAACCGGTCCTGGACCTCTCCTAGGTCGACTCAGCCTCAAATGAGTACCTGGGTGCGATGCATAAACATTGCACAGTGAGGGAGACAAAGGCGGCCGGGCGTGGTGATGGCCACCTACCCCCCTCGTGTGCCGTGCCGGCCTTCATACTCGCGAACAGCACTTGCCCCGATCAGTCTGTTAAGGCTACACGGGGGACCTTTGTCTTTGGTGGGGGTGTCTTTATCTTTGTGTGCATATGCACGCTTAGTCTTTTTTTAGGATTCCTTATTAAATATTAAGTGGATGTCCATTAACTATTCACGATTTTGAATTAGAAATTGGCGTCATGTGTAAGATTAGAACTATTGAATTTATTTTCGGCACAATATATTGACTGTCATTGTTTTTGTGTGTGTGTGTGTGCTGTGTGTGTTGTGCATGTATAAGATATGAACGTAAAATAAAATTCACAAAATGTAAAAAATAAAAATATATTGAACAAAAATGTCCAAAACAATGTCATAAAAAAGTATGTCAAACATAAAAAAAATGTTTTTATAAAAAATACCAAAATAAGCGGGGTTTGGTCGACTGTAAAAAAAATATATGTAAGTATATAAGATATGAAACAAAATATATAAAATTAAAAAATATAACAAATTAATTTTATTAAGATATCTAAAACTACGTAAAAAACTAAAATGACATAAAATACGAAAAACATTTTAAAAAGACTTAAAACATGGATAAGGAGGGTTCACTATACTGTAAACAAAAATATAAGAGAAGAGAATATCAAATATGAACTATAAAACATTAAAATACATGTTCAAGATCAATAAAAAATACGCGTAAAAAAATATATTACTACATAAAATTACGTACAAAATATGAAAAATATAAAAGAAACATTTCAAACACATTTTAAATTTCAATAAAGAAATAACAGCGGCGCGCGCGTTATAACGAAGGGGGAGTCGGGGGGGGAGGGAAATCCCCAAGACCAATTCGACCTTGTGGAGGCCCAAGACCGGTTCAGATAAAACGTCACCGGTGTTGGGGGCCGTCATCGGGAATCGAACTCGGGTCGCCGGGTTCCGCAGGGCGCTTGCCGCTACCGCTCCCCGAGACATCCACTAGTCGACGCGATCCGCTGACGATCGATCAAACAACAACAACAACAACAACGTATTTGTTGTTGTTGGTGGTTCTCGCGTTTTTAAATCCTTTATATTAAGTTCGCTTGCTTGCGTGCTTGCGTGCTTGCTTGCTTGCTTACGACCGTGCAAATCTTTCGGTCGTTTTTTAACCCACTTCCCGTGATCCAATCGAGCTGACATTTTCCACACAGACTCGTTGTGTGAGACAATTAATTTTCGTGAAATTTTTTTCCCAAAATTTTACACTGTTTAGGGAAAACAAATTAAATATTTTATTACCAATTGCTTAATACTGGCAGACAATCATCTGACACATAGGTGGCAGCCATCTCAAGCCAGAGGACGAGAGGACTCTAGCCGCCACGCATATAAAGGATTTAGAGTGAAAAACTTTGTTTTTACGGGTTATACTTATTTATGCTTAGACCGTACTATTATTACACTATGTAAGGGGCCGTCCATAAATGACGTCACGTGATTTTGGACGATTTTTGACCGCCCCACCCCCTCGTCACACGGCGTCACAAAAAGTCAGACCCCCCCCCCTAAAATATGACGTCACAAACCTCTGCCCCTCCCCCCAAAAAAAAACATGCTTCAAATCGCTTTAAACTATTGTCATTGTAGTGCGTGTTTAATGTGGCGCTGCACTCTGATGTTGTAGGAGAAAACATTTATGAAAAAGTCTATTTAATTAAGTAGAACGTGTTGTCTATATTCATTTAAAGTTGCGCATTTTGATGTGACGTCACATTTCTCACCCCCCCCCCCCCCCGTCACACATCGTCACAAATGCCTGACCCCCCCCCCCCCCCATAGATGCGTGACGTCATTTATGGACGGCCCCTTACACGATTTTTGTCCCTGGGTAGTAAGTGTTATTTACGATTTGCTTATGCCTCAAAAGGTACAAAAAACGGCGATTATCCCCCACAAACTTTGCTTTTGTGACCAGGACTTTACGTGAAGGAATGATGCACGTGTAACGGGTTCTCTGGAGACACTTGTAGAGGTAACTTCTTTAATACGATTCAACACTCAAACTCTCCAACACTCCAACAGTCCAACAGTCCTGATACTCTGTAACAGCTCCCAGGTACACAGCCTAGGTACACAGCCTAGGTACACAGCCTAGATACTCTACTCTGGCTACGCTCTGGAACTCGCCCTCACAAGGTCGTAGAGTCGGGAGTTCCAGAGTCCCACCACTCGCTCTCACAGCGTCCCAGGGTCCTCCGATGGCTGGTCTTGGGTCTTGGGTCTTGAGCTACAACTGGCCCTGATCGTCCAGGGAGCTCCACTTTTATGCCTAGTCCCCAACGAGGGGTGGGGCCGTGTGCGCCCCCAGATATCCCACAGAGCACACACAGCCCCCCACTTTGGCGGCTCAAAGGGGATTAAGCGCCTGGGAACTCAACGCCTGACGCCAATAGGCTTAAGCGTCTGACCCTCCCAGGGTCCCAGAGCCCCCAGCAGCCCCTCCCTTATTATCTCACTACACACGTGCACACGTGTTCTCATTGAAAATAGGTTCATTACAAAATATCAACGCCCTGATCACCAAAGCAAAGTATGTGGGGAAGAATAGCCGTTCTCTGTACCCTTTGAGGCATTCGCAATTAGAAAATAACACTTACTAGCCAGGGACAAAAACATTTTATTTTTGTAAATACGCAGAGTTATTGACGTCACGCTGAGTACATACTTAATTTGGAGCTTTCGTGACTGCAGGAATTACTCTTTGGTTCTTTCGGTAAAGTCACGTATAAAGAGAAAATAATAAATTAAATACTAGCATACGACGTTTCGATTGCAACACAAGCAATCATCATCAGGTATTAATGCAATAGAAACACAAATCTAGTCTACTTAGAAATGTAATGTAATACAACACAGAGAGTCGGATAACATAACAGTCAACACCCTACCTGGTTGATTACGTTCTTCCTGAGAATGTTAAATTTTAGAGAGAGAGATCAAACACAGAACCAGAGACATATAGACAGACATATAAGCAGACAGATATCACAGAGATACATAGAGAGAGACATACACATAAATGAAATAGAAACACAAATCTAGTCTACTTAGAAATGTAATGTAATACAACACAGAGAGTCGGATAACATAACAGTCAACACCCTACCTGGTTGATTACGTTCTTCCTGAGAATGTTAAATTTTAGAGAGAGAGATCAAACACAGATCCAGAGACATATAGACAGACATATAAGCAGACAGATATCACAGAGATACATAGAGAGAGACATACACATAAATGAAATAGAAACACAAATCTAGTCTACTTAGAAATGTAATGTAATACAACAGAGAGAGTCGGATAACATAACAGTCAAACACCCTACCTGTTCTTAGGTTTTTTTCGGTTAAGTCACGTAAGTAAAACATCAAAATAAAAATAAAATAAAAATAAAAATCACGACGTTGATCACCGCTCACCCTCCGCCCCGACACGTTTCCATTCATTGTGTTGAGCACTGCGTGTTGTCTTTGATCGCCGCTCACCCTCCGTCCCGACACGTCTCCATTCATTGTGTTGAGCACTGCGTGCAGTCTTTGATCGCCGCTCACCCTCCGTCCCGACACGTTTCCATTCATTGTGTTGAGCACTGCGTGTTGTCTTTGATCGCCGCTCACCCTCCGTCCCGACACGTTTCCACTCATTGTGTTGAGCACTGCGTGCAGTCTTTGATCGCCGCTCACCCTCCGTCCCGACACGTTTCCACTCATTGTGTTGAGCACTGCGTGTTGTCTTTGATCGCCGCTCACCCTCCGTCCCGACACGTTTCCATTCATTGTGTTGAGCACTGCGTGTTGTCTTTGATCGCCGCTCACCCTCCGTCCCGACACGTTTCCACTCATTGTGTTGAGCACTGCGTGTTGTCTTTGATCGCCGCTCACCCTCCGTCCCGACACGTTTCCACTCATTGTGTTGAGCACTGCGTGCAGTCTTTGATCGCCGCTCCTCCTCCCTCCCGATACGTTTCCACTCATTGTGTTGAGCACTGCGTGCAGTCTTTGATCGCCGCTCCTCCTCCCCCCCGATACGTTTCCATTCATTGGCTACCACAGTCTGATAAGCTCTCCAACCCCCCTCCCCACCTCCCTTCAACTTGCTTATAAGGGATTACATCTTGAATCATTGCTTCACTTGATGCAGCTAATTCGGCTGTGACGGTCCCACCTGATGACGGAGACTTGTGTTGCCTCCGAAACGTCGTGATTTTTATTTTTATTTTATTTTTATTTTGATGTTTTACTTACGTGACTTAACCGAAAAAACCTAAGAATATGAATCTTTGCAGTCACGAAAGCTTCAAATCTAGGACACCCTACCTGGTTGATTACGTTCTTCCTGAGAATGTTAAATTTGAGAGAGAGATGTGTGTATCTTGGTGATATCTGTCTGCTTATATGTCTGTCTATATTTTTTTCTGGTTAGATTTTATGTCGCTATTTCATTATACCTGATGATGATTGCTTGTGTTGCAATCGAAACGTCGTATGTTATTATTTAATTTATTATTTTTTCTTTATACGTCACTTTACCGAAAGAACCAAAGAATAATTCCTGCAGTCACGAAAGCTCCAAAGTTAAGAGAGAGATCAAACACAGAACCAGAGACATATAGACAGACATATAAGCAGACAGTCATGCTGAGTGTCACGTGGTTCAGCCCCTCTCTCTCATCCCGGATGGGTCGTGCATTGCTCGCCTACCACGTGATCGCCCCCCCATGCCCCTTGCCCCCCCCCCCCCATGCCCCCCCCCCCCATGCCCCCCCCCGCCCCCCACTTTTCTTTCTTTCTTCCTCTGGCTGTCACTCGAATCCACGTGTTGTGTCATCTTACTTCGCTTCCCCCACAACACGCTACCCGCCTCGTCTCACGCAACGACAACAACAACAACAAAAACCAACAACCACCTGAGAATGTGTTCTTGTTGTTCTTGTTGTTGGGTCGTTGTTTTTGCGTTCGGGTAAGACGGGGGGGAAGGGAGCGGTGGCGCAGCGGTTGGCGCAACTCTGCTGACGGACCCCCCCCCCCTTTTCCCCCCCTCGCCCCCCATTCCCCCCCCCCCCCTCGCCCCTTCCTCGCCCCCCCCCCTTTGCCCCCCCCATTACTACCTCGCCCCCCCCATTCGCCCCCCCACTTCAACCTTCTTGCCCCCCCCCCCACCCTGCCCCCCCCACCCTGCCCCCCCCTCACCCCCCCCTTCGCCCCCCCCTGCCCCCCCTCACCCCCCCCCCTTCGCCCCCTCCAACTGTCGTTGATCCCAATCGACTTGTCACGTGTTCAACCCCTTGCCCCGACTTGCACCGCCGTGAAAAAGCGCTTCACAGCTCATCGGATTTCTCCGGCGCAGAGTCACGTGTCTCCCTCCGAGTGGCGTGTCGGCTCCGCCATCTTTGTCCTCGATTTAAAGCTTTCGTGACTGCAGGGATTCATCTTCTTGGTTCTTTCGGTAAAGTCACGTAAAATGAAAATAATCAAAATAAAACATAATACAATTTCGATTTAAAGCTTTCGTGACTGCAGGGATTCATCTTCTTGGTTCTTTCGGTAAAGTCACGTAGAAGGGAAGTAATAAAATAATAAAAATAAAACATAATAAAACAATTCTCACGACGCTGTCGCCTCGACAGACCTGGTTTTCACCTGAGGACGGCTGCTTGCGTTGTGGCCGAAACGTCGTGAGAATTGTTTTTATTATGTTTTATTTTTATTATTTTATTACTTCCCTTCTACGTGACTTTACCGAAAGAACCAAGAAGATGATCTTTGTCCTCGTTTCAACTGACCCTGCGATCACAATCGGTGCCGTTTCAGGGCCGAAATAATTGCGCTCTCAGTAATTGCTCATCGCGGCTAGTTGTTAAGTGGGCCCTTGCGTTTGTTTAAATCTGTAATTGTGCAATGCTTTGATGTTGTCAGCTGCCCAAGTCGCCCTCTTTCAAAACATTATTCATCTTCTGAGCTCAATGATGGGATTTACTCTGAAGGGGGGGGGGTAAAAAAAAATATTCTGAACTTCTATTAAACTATTTTTTATTTGATCAGTTAAGCCCCCACTGAGATGCTACGTAGATGTCTGTGTTCTTTTCAGAAGCGCTGTGCATATCACAAATGATAGCTCAATGAAGTTGGCGGCTTATCATCAACGGGGAAAGTTAACATTTTCCAGCCACCGTGATGATGATGATGACAAAGAGAGAGAGAGAGAGACACACACACAGACTCCAAATATACAGCCACATGCGTCAGGGTCGGGATCGAACCCACGACCTCCTGTACACCAGGCGAGGTAGTTAACATCTCCTAGCCACCGTGATGATGATGATGAGAGACACGCAAACTCCAAATATAGAGCAGCAGGCGTCAGGGTCGGGATCGAACCCACGACCTCCTGCACACCAGGCGAGGTAGTCAACATCTCCTAGCCACCGTGATGATGATGCTGATGAGAGAGAGAGACACGCAAACTCCAAATATACAGCAGCAGGCGTCAGGGTCGGGATCGAACCCACGACCTCCTGCGTACCAGGCGAGGTAGTCAACATCTCCTAGCCACCGTGATGATGATGAAAGAGAGAGAGAGAGAGACACGCAAACTCCAAATCTACAGCAGCAGGCGTCAGAGTCGGGATCGAACCCACGACCTCCTGCACACCAGGCGAGGTAGTTAACATCTCCTAGCCACCGTGATGATGATGATGATGAGAGACACGCAAACTCCAAATATAAAGCAGCAGGCGTCAGGGTCGGGATCGAACCCACGACCTCCTGCACACCAGGCGAGGTAGTCAACATCTCCTAGCCACCGTGATGATGATGCTGATGAGAGAGAGAGACACGCAAACTCCAAATATACAGCAGCAGGCGTCAGGGTCGGGATCGAACCCACGACCTCCTGCGTACCAGGCGAGGTAGTCAACATCTCCTAGCCACCGTGATGATGATGAAAGAGAGAGAGACACGCAAACTCCAAATCTACAGCAGCAGGCGTCAGAGTCGGGATCGAACCCACGACCTCCTGTACACCAGGCGAGGTAGTCAACATCTCCTAGCCACCGTGATGATGATAGGCACCAAACCGCTCAATGTGTTTTACCTTCACCACCGCGGTTGATCTCACCGGGACGCCGTGGGGTGTTCGCTATGAAGTAACTCTCGGAAGATGCTTCACAGCGACGAATTGAGAAGCGTACGTACGGCACTTGCCCCAAGTTTGGTTAAAGGCTATATGGGGAGGGGGGCGGACTTTGCCTGTATTACTCCACAAAGCGCAAAAGGCATAAAACTGTGAGAGTTCAGAACCTGTGACCCAAAAAAATATAAAATGAGAAATGAAATGAGAAATGTTACGGGGAACTGTTTGCTGGTCTGTGTGTGTGTGCCTCTCTGTGTGTGCGCATTTTATATAAATAACGATCGCCATGTGTAGTGTTTACACACGTGTGTGTCTGTGTGTCTGTGTGTGTGTCTTTGTGTGTGTGTGTCTGTGTGTGTGTGTCTGTGTGTCTGTATGTGTGTCTGTGTGTGTGCCTGTGTGTATGTCTGTGTGTGTGAGTATGTCTGTATGTATGTGTCTGTGTGTCTGTGTGTGTGTCTGTGTGTGTGTCTTTGTCTTTCCGTCAGACAAAGGCGGCCGGGCGTGGTGCTGGCCACCGTGATGGTGATTGCATCACCATCACGGTGGCTAGGAGATGTTGACTACTTCGCCTGGTGTACAGGATGTCGTGGGTTCGATCTCGACCCCGACGCCTGCTGCAGTCTATTTGGAGTTTGCGTGTCTCTCTCTCATCATCATCACGGTGGCTAGGAGATGTTGACTACCTCGCCTGGTATACAGGAGGTCGTGGGTTCGATCCCGACCCAGACGCCTGCTGCTGTATATTTGGAGTTTGCGTGTCTCTCTCTCTCATCATTAACATCATCACGGTGGCTAGGAGATGTTGACTACCTCGCCTGGTGTACAGGAGGTCGTGGGTTCGATCTCGACCCCGACGCCTGCTGCAATATATTTGGAGTTTGCGTGTCTCTCTCTCTCATCATCATCACGGTGGCTAGGAGATGTTGACTACCTCGCCTGGTGTACAGGAGGTCGTGGGCTCGATCTCGACCCCGACGCCTGCTGCTGTATATTTGGAGTTTGCGGTGTCTCTCTCTCTCTGTCACCGTGGTCGCGTGGATTTTTCTCCGGGTCCTCCCGGTTTTTTTCCCCTCCACATTCATAACCAACGTCACGCGTTTCGAGTTTGAAACTTACACGCGGCGACCACGAGGACGATGATGACGACGATGATGATGATGATGATGACGATGATGACGATGACGACGACGATGATGACGACGACGATGATGATGATAACGATGATGATGATCCCTGCTGCGTTGAGTTCTCATCTGTGATGGCCAGGACGCTCCTTCTGATAACAAATAAAGAACAACTCAGTGGGCGCCTCCCAAGATGAACTAAAACATCAACTACCAAACGCACGGTTTGTTTGCGTTGCGGACGAATTTCCGCCCCGTGTTAGCGCGTCCAGTGACACGTGTTTGTAAGTTGATTCCCAATTGATTTTCGTAATGAGGTATTGATCTCCCCTGTGGTTTAGCCCCTTGGATTTCGCTTTCCTTCCGTCCGCGATGAACTCCCGACGCCACCGTTCCCATGAATTGGCAATTAGCCGAGTGGCGGTGTTGGTGACGACGATGATGGTGATGATGGGGAGAGGTTTTTCACGTCAGTTTTCAGTTTCATTTATTACGTACTAGCTTTACTACCCGGCTTCGCCCGGGGCTTGGATTCACCACGCCCGGCCGCCTTTGTCTCCCCAGTGGCGATGTTCACACACCACAGCAGTTACTCGTTTGAGGCTGAGTCGACCTAGGGGAGGCCCAGGAGCGGTTAAACTAATCCTCACTGGTGGTGGCCGTGAGCGGGAATCGAACTCGGGTCGCCAGGTTCGTAGCGCAGCGTAGCGCTACCCGCTACACTACAACACGTTACGCTTCCACGTGCGCGGGTCACGTGACAGATTTGACGTCACAGCTCAATTGCCGTGCAAAAAATATATGCATTATTGAGCTCCCCCCCAAAATAAGTGTATTTTTTCAATAATTGTTGCATGGTGTACAGTCTGTTGCATGTCGGGAAGTACGCTAAACATTTTGAACAGACACACATAATCACAACTTTGCCTTCAACAAGTAAACCCGTAAAAACTACTTTTTCACTCTAAATCCTTTATATGCGTGGCGGCTAGAGTCCTCTCGTCCTCTGGCTTGAGATGGCTGCCACCTATGGGTCAGATGATTGTCTGCCAGTATTAAGCAATTGGTAATTTAATATTTCATTTGTTTTCCCTAAACAGTGTAAAATTTTGGAAAACATTTTTCACGAACATTAATTGTCTCGCACAACGAGTCTGTGTGCAAAATGTCAGCTCGATTGGATCACAGGAAGTGGGTTAAAAAACGACCGAAAGATTTGCACGGTCGTAAGCAAGCAAGCAAGCACGCAAGCAAGCGAACTTAATATAAAGGATTTAAATAAAAATGGAGATAACCTTGTGAGCCATGCGGCTCTTGACTCGGGTGCAACAAAACAAAAACGTGAACAAGAAACATTTCGATTGAAAACTTTCGTGACTGCAGGGATTCATCTTCTTGGTTCTTTCGGTAAAGTCACGTAGAAGGGAAGTAACAGACCTGGTCTTCACCTGAGGACGGCTGCTTGCGTTGTGGCCGAAACGTCGTGAGAATTATTTTATTATGTTTTATTTTTATTATTTTATTACTTCCCTTCTACGTGACTTTTCCGAAAGAACCAAGAAGATGAACAAGAAACATCTTAAAGTGACTACACGCAACAGAAAAATCCTGGAACAAAAAACAACAAAAGTCTTCCAGAAAAAACACCGCATTTCAACGCTGCGTGCAAAAATCCCAGTGGGATGCAAGTCAAACAACAACAACAACAACCATAAGACATACTCTTTGGTTCTTTCGGTAAAATCACGTAGGTGAAAATAAGAATAAAATAAAAATGAAAAGAACTAAATTGAACCATAAGACAGTGGGGAGGATAGGGAAGGTGAGGGATGGTGAGGGAGGGTGGTGATGGGGAGAAAGGAAGGTGAGATATGGTGAGGGAGGGTGGTGATGGGGAGAGAAAGAGGTGAGGAGGTGAGGGAGGTGAGGGATGGTGAGGGATGGTGGTGATGGGGAGAGAAAGGGGTGAGGAGGTGAGGGAGGTGAGGGATGGTGAGGGAGGTGAGGGAGGTGAGGGATGGTGGTGATGGGGAGAGAGAGAGGTGAGGAGGTGAGGGAGGTGAGGGAGGTGAGGGAGGTGAGGGAGGGTGGTGATGGGGAGAGAGAGAGGTGAGGAGGTGAGGGAGGTGAGGGATGGTGGTGAGGGGGAGAGAGAGAGGTGAGGAGGTGAGGGAGGTGAGGGAGGGTGAGTGAGGGTGGCGATGGGGAGAGAAAGGGGTGAGGAGGTGAGGGAGGTGAGGGAGGGTGAGTGAGGGTGGCGATGGGGAGATATGGCGAGGTGAGGAAGGGGGAGGATGCTACAGTATTGATGTTTCCGTACTGTTCGCCCCGTGTCCTTACACTTATTCAGTCCTTAAGCGCCACCTTGTGTTTGATACTATCACCTACAGCGGTCGATAAACCACACCAACGTCTGCCATAAGTGCTCGCTTGTTCGCTGAGTGCACACTAACAGATTCTAGTGGCAGTCGATTCTCGATTATCCGCCAGTGGTTAATCCGATGTGCGGTTGAACCGCGAACCCGAGATTTCTTACGCGAATTGATCAACTCATGGATTTTCTCCTGACCTCGAATCAATAATCTCACAGCAGTTACGCGTTCTTGTTCTTTTAAATGTTCATGGCAAGTAACGCGGTGCTTAAACCGAACAATAACGTTGCTCCGGTTAATCCTAAATCGACGTGATCGTCTCTACAGTACAGTAGTTGCCATATATTAACAACATGGGTGGCGGAGTTTGATTTATGTTGATTGTGGCCAGCGGCTCTGCTGTTATCATTCACTTCGTTGGCCAAGTCTTCTTGCAGAGCGAGAGCTAGCAGAGTGTTACTATCACAGATCGGTCGATTACCTCCAATAAATATTGGTGTTGTTCATTAACAAACTCAATTTCTTTCAGGATATCCGGCGGAAAATGGTCTTTTTTTTATTAAATCCTTTATATTAAGTTCGCTTGCTTGCTTAGGACCGTGCAAATCTTTCGGTCGTTTTTTAACCCACTTCCCGTGATCCAATCGAGCTGACATTTTGCACACAGACTCGTTGTGCGTGACAATTAATGTTCGTGAAAAATTTTTTCCAAAATTTTACAATTTTTAGGACAAAAATATTATATTTAATTACCAATTGCTTAATGGTGCAATGCAATCATCTGACCCATAGGTGGCAGCCATCTCAAGCCAGAGGACGAGAGGACTCTAGCCGCCACGCATATAAAGGATTTAGAGTGAAAAACTTTGTTTTTACGGGTTATACTTATTCACCCACTTCCCGTGATCCAATCGAGCTGACATTTTCCACACAGACTCGTTGTGTGTGACAATTAATTTTCGTAAAAAAAAATCCAAAATTTTACACTGCTTAGGGAAAACAAATTAAATATTTAATTACCAATTGCTTAATGGTGGCAGACAATCATCTGATCCATAGGTGGCAGCCATCTCAAGCCAGAGGACGAGAGGACTCTAGCCGCCACGCATATAAAGGATTTATAGTGAAAAACTTTGTTTTTACGGGTTATACTTGTTATCCGCGATTTTGCATTAACCGCGGGCGTCCTCCCCGTCATTAGTGCGAATTATTTACGAGATAATCATTACTGCCTGTGATTGTGTTATTATTACCGCTGCGAAAGAAATAACACCGTCGAGAACGCATGCAAATATAAAATTTAATTTTGTTTTTATTTGACCAGGTAAAGCCCAAGTGAGCTGAGTGTAGCTCTTCCTTCAGCAGCGGCTCTGATCATCACAGATGACAGTTCAACGAAAGTGGCGGCTTACCATCATCATCATCACCACGTGGAAATGTAAAATAGCGGTCAAATACTCGAAATGCGTGATATCAATTCTCTATGTGGAGGGGGAAAAACCAGAGGACTCGGAGATAAATCCACGCGACCACGGGGAGAGATAAAGAGAGACGCACCAACTCCGAATATAGAGCAGACATCAGGGTCGGGATCGAACCCACGATCATCTTCCTATATACCAGGCGAGGTAGTTAACATATCCTCGCCACTGTGATGATAATGAGAGAGAGAGAGACACGCAAACTCCAAACATAGAGCAGATATCAGTGTCGGTATCGAACCTGCGACCTCCTGTACACCAGGCGAGGTAGTTAACATCTCCTAGCCACCGTGATGATGATGAGAGAGAGAGACACGCCAACTCCAAATATAGAGCAGGCATCAGTGTATGGATCGGGATCGAACCCACGATCATCTTCCTATATAACAGGCGAGGGAGTTAACATCTCATAGCCACCGTGATGATGATGATGATGAGAGAGAGACACGCAAACTACAAATATACAGCAGCAGGCGTCAGGGTCGGGATCGAACCCACGACCTCCTGCACACCAGGCGAGGTAGTTCACATCTCGCCATCGCCGCACATGATGGTACAATGGGCCCTCCTTTTGCCACTGTTCGACTGGCACTCGCTCACCCCAGCGAGTCTCAGGGCTCCATGGTGGCGAGATCTTGGGTAGGAGTAGCTAAGCTTGGGTAGGGGCCGTCCCTAAATGACGTCACGCACCTAGGGGGGGGGGGGGGGGCAGACATTTGTGACGATGTGTGACGAGAGGGGGGGGGGGTGAGAAATGTGACGTCACATCAAAATGCGCAACTTTAAATAAATATAGACAACACGTTCTACTTAGTTAAATAGACTTTTTAATAAATGTTTTCTCCTACAACATCAGAGTGCAGCGCCACATTAAACACGCACTACAATGACAATAGTTTAAAGCGATTTGAAGCATGTTTTATTTTTGGGGGGCGAGGGGGGGCAGAGTTTTGTGACGTCATATTCAAGGAGGGGGGGGTCTGACTTTTTGTGACGCCGTGTGACGATGGGGGGGGGGGGTCAAGAATCGTCCAAAATCGCGTGACGTCATTTATGGACGGCCCCGTAGTGGTGTCTAATCTAGGATTGTTGATGCTCATGAGGCATTATAGCCGAGGTAGGAACCACGTGGTCAGGATGGCTAATCTAGGATCGTTGATGATCATGAGGTATTATAGCCGAGGTAGGAACCACGTGGTCAGGATGGCTAATCTAATATCGTTGATGATCATGAGGTATTATAGCCGAGGTAGGAACCACGTGGTCAGGATGGCTGATCTAGGATCGTTGATGATCATGAGGTATTATAGCCGAGGTAGGAACCACGTGGTCAGGATGGCTAATCTAGGATCGTTGATGATCATGAGGTATTATAGCCGAGGTAGGAACCACGTGGTCAGGATGGCTAATCTAGGATCGTTGATGATCATGAGGTATTATAGCGGAGGTAGGAACCACGTGGTCAGGATGGCTAATCTAGGATCGTTGATGATCATGAGGTATTATAGCCGAGGTAGGAACCACGTGGTCAGGATGGCTAATCTAGGATCGTTGATGATCATGAGGTATTATAGCCGAGGTAGGAATCACGTGGTCAGGATGGCTGATCTAGGATCGTTGATGCTCATGAGGTATTATAGCCGAGGTAGGAATCACGTTGTCAGGATGGCTAATCTAGGATCGTTGATGATCATGAGGTATTATAGCCGAGGTAGGAATCACGTGGTCAGGATGGCTGATCTAGGATCGTTGATGCTCATGAGGTATTATAGCCGAGGTAGGAATCACGTGGTCAGGATGGCTAATCTAGGATGGTTGATGATCATGAGGTATTATAGCCGAGGTAGGAATCACGTGGTCAGGATGGCTAACCTAGGATTGTTGATGATCATGAGGTATTATAGCCGAGGTAGGAATCACGTGGTCAGGATAGCTAATCTAGGATGGTTGATGATCATGAGGTATTATAGCCGAGGTAGGAATCAAGTGGTCAGGATGGCTAACCTAGGATCGTTGATGATCATGAGGTATTATAGCCAAGGTAGGAACCACGTGGTCAGGATGGCTAATCTAGGATTGTTGATGATCATGAGGTATTATAGCCGAGGTAGGAACCACGTGGTCAGGATGGCTAATCTAGGATCGTTGATGATCATGAGGCATTATAGCCGAGGTAGGAATCACGTGGTCAGGATGGCTAATCTAGGATCGTAGATGATCATGAGGCATTATAGCCGAGGTAGGAATCACGTGGTCAGGATGGCTAATCTAGGATCGTTGATGATCATGAGGCATTATAGCCGAGGTAGGAATCACGTGGTCAGGATGGCTAATCTAGGATCGTTGATGATCATGAGGTATTATAGCGGAGGTAGGAACCACGTGGTCAGGATGGCTAATCTCGGATCGTTGATGATCATGAGGCATTATAGCCGAGGTAGGAACCACGTGGTCAGGATGGCTAACCTAGGATCGTTGATGATCATGAGGTATTATAGCCGAGGTAGGAACCACGTGGTCAGGATGGCGAATCTAAGATCGTTGATGATCTTGAGGCATTATAGCCGAGGTAGGAACCACGTGGTCAGGATGGCTAATCTAGGATTGTTGATGATCATGAGGTATTATAGCCGAGGTAGGAACCACGTGGTCAGGATGGCTAATCTAGGATCGTTGATGATCATGAGGTATTATAGCCGAGGTAGGAACCACGTGGTCAGGATGGCTAATCTAGGATTGTTGATGATCATGAGGTATTCTAGCCGAGGTAGGAATCACGTGGTCAGGATGGCTAATCTAGGATCGTTGATGATCATGAGGCATTCTAGCCGAGGTAGGAACCACGTGGTCAGGATGGCTAATCTAGGATCGTTGATGATCATGAGGTATTATAGCCGAGGTAGGAACCACGTGGTCAGGATGGCTAATCTAGGATCGTTGATGCTCATGAGGTATTATAGCCGAGGTAGGAACCACGTGGTCAGGATGGCTAATCTAGGATCGTTGATGATCATGAGGTATTATAGCCGAGGTAGGAATCACGTGGTCAGGATGGCTAATCTAGGATCGTTGATGATCATGAGGCATTATAGCCGAGGTAGGAACCACGTGGTCAGGATGGCTAATCTAGGATCGTTGATGATCATGAGGTATTATAGCCGAGGTAAGAACCACGTGGTCAGGATGGCTAATCTAGGATCGTTGATGATCATGAGGTATTATAGCCGAGGTAGAAATCACGTGGTCAGGATGGCTAATCTAGGATCGTTGATGATCATGAGGCATTATAGCCGAGATAGAAATCACGTGGTCAGGATGGCTAATCTAGGATCGTTGATGATCATGAGGCATTATAGCCGAGATAGGAACCACGTGGTCAGGATGGCCGAGCGGTCTAAGGCGCTGCGTTCAGGTCGCAGTCTCCTCTGGAGGCGTGGGTTCGAATCCCACTTCTGACACAAGTAATTTTTTTGTTATTTTTATAATAATAGTACTTTTATCATTTTAGTAGCTGCACGAAAACACTACGGAGTGTTCATTTGACGGACTCGATATTTTGTTTGCACCTGTGTTTAAAGTCGCTTGACTGTTGTTGATGCACATTGTTTGCAACTGGCAATTGTAAAGATACACTATTAAACAATAATACATGAGGTGAATTACGTTAACGCTTATTGGCCCATCTCGAAAGTCAAACACGTGAGCTAAATCGGATAAACAATATTAATTGGTGAAAACTTAAAACAAACTGATGCCACTTTGTGTTTATATATTCTAGTACACATGCGCAGGCGCTCGGACAACGCCTTCGCTACTTATCCGCAGTGCGAATTCTAAACTGTGCGCGCCGGATCACGTGACACCCCCCCACCTCCACCCCCTCCTTATCGATTACTTTGCTGATAAAAATTACTACGCGATTAAGATATTGATAAGCCGCCAACTGTTATGAGCTATCCATTTGTGATAGTAAAGGTCGCTTCTGAAAAAAATTAAGTTAATAGGACAGTGGTCGTTTTCCTGGTAAAGATTAAACAAGTATAACCCGTAAAAACAAAGTTTTTCACTATAAATCCTTTATATGCGTGGCGGCTAGAGTCCTCTCGTCCTCTGGGTTGAGATGGCTGCCACCTATGGGTCAGATGATTGCATTGCACCATTAAGCAATTGGTAATTAAATATAATATTTTTGTCCTAAAAAGTGTAAAATTCTGGAAAAAAATTTTCACGAACATTAATTGTCACGCACAACGAGTCTGTGTGCAAAATGTCAGCTCGATTGGATCACGGGAAGTGGGTTAAAAAACGACCGAAAGATTTGCACGGTCGTAAGCAAGCAAGCGAACTTAATATAAAGGATTTAAAAACACTATGGTTTAGTCTTGACTTAAAGCTTTGGGGCCGTCCATAAATGACGTCACGTGATTTTGGACGATTTTTAACCCCCCCCCCCCCTTCGTCACACGGCGTCACAAAAAGTCAGATCCCCCCCCCCCTCAAATATGACGTCACAAAGCTCTGCCCCCCCCCAAAAAATATATTAAACATGCTTAAAATCGCTTTTAACTATTGTCATTGTAGTGCGTATTTAATGTGGCGCTGCACTCTGATGTTATAGGAGAAAAATTTTTTTAATGAATATAATAATTCACCTGATATGATTAGACCATTTCGATTTCGAAATAATAAAATAATAAAAATAAAACATATTTTTTTATTTTTATTATTTTATTACTTCCATTCTACGTGACTTTACCGAAAGAACCAAGAAGATGATCAGACCACTTAACAACGACTCTAATTTTTTTGTATTTTCCCGCAAATATACCCACAGAAAATTGTTGACTTGTTTCAACTTTTATACCCACTAAATTTAAAGACGTAGCCATCGGAAACCGCTCAATTTAAATATTACGTTCTTTTATTCTTAAAAAGAACGAAGAATTATGAACTTAATAATCAACGAGGGGAAGCACTGCATTCTGTTTACCTTTTAAGAATTATTGAGATGTGAACATCATAAAATGCGGATTTGGAAAAAACCTTTATATTAAGTTCGCTTGCTTGCTTGCTTAGGACTGTGCAAATCTTTCGGTCGTTTTTTTACCCACTTCCCGTGATCCAATCGAGCTGACATTTTGCACACAGACTCGTTGTGCGTGACAATTAATGTTCGTGAAAAAATTTTCTCCAAAATTTTATACTTTTTAGGACAAAAATATAATATTTAATTACCAATTGCTTAATGGTGCAATGCAATCATCTGACCCATAGTGAAAAACTTTGTTTTTACGGGTTATACTTATTTCCATTAAAAACCGCTTCAATCCGAAATATCTCAAAAAAATAAAAAAATAGAACAATGGTGCTCCCTTTATTTGTACTCTTAGGTTTTTTCGGTAAAGTCACGTAGCTAAAAATAAATAATAAAAATAATAGAAATATTAATAGGCAACACAAGTCTCCCACCTGATGAAGGAAGCTTGTGTTGCCTCCGAAACGTCGTGATTTATTATTTTATTTCTATTATTATTTCTATTGTTTTTATTATGTATTTTTACCTACGTAACTTTACCGAAAAACACCTAAGAGTATGAATCCTTGCAGTCACGAAAGCTTCAAATCTAGAACCCTTTATTTGTATATGCTGTTCAACTCTCTATCAAACGAATAATCCCACAATCTTTTCTTCCCTAATGACACTCACAAATATAGTTACGGGGCACTTAAAATCAATATTTGAGGGCCTAAAATAAAAAAATTGGATATTCAGATTGTTCCTGCTGTTTAGTGCCCTAAAAGCTACCTGTGTAGCAAATTCCAGCTTCATACCTTGTTGGGAAGTAACCCCAGACGTTTGAGATCTACATACAGATTAACGTTTTGATTTATATAGAATTTTTAAAAAAAGTTATTTGTTTAACTTTCCTATACTATACTATGCACTCTTGTCGTGTTTTATTTATTTTCATTGTTTGTTCTTCTTGGTTCTTTCGGTAAAGTCACGTAGAAGGGAAATAATAAAATAATAAAAATTCAACATAATAAAATACAGGTCATATTATGCCCGTGTATTATGTAGGATTAGCAGCAACAAAGGGAGGAGTGAGGGTTAGCAGTAATAGAGGGAAGGAATGTTAATAGTAAGGAGCTGCAGCAGCTAAACCACCACGTAAAAAACTAAAATATAAACTACATCAGCTTAAATATACGCTGCCAAGCCTGGTGGTGTTCATTCAGACGCTGTCTTTCCGACAGACCTGTTCTTCACCTGAGGACGGCTGCTTGCGTTGTGGCCGAAACGTCGTGAGAATTGTATTTTATTGTTTATTATTATTGTATTACTTCCCTTCTACGTGACTTTACCCAAAGAACCAAGAAGATGAATCCCTGCAGTCACGAAAGCTTTCAATCGAAATGGTGTATTTTATTATTTTATTATTTCCCTTCTACGTGACTTTACCGAAAGAACCAAGAAGATGAATCCCTGCAGTCACGAAAGCTTTAAATCGAAATTCATTGTTTGTTATTGTTGTAACGTTCTGACCCCATGCCCCGATTGGAACATGCAAAAAAACATTTATCGATCATCGGATTCAATCAGTGTAGATAAACATTTTGATTGAACGGGGCCTGCCAAACACAATTGGTCACGTGGCGCGATTGCTTCCTAATAAGGGCAGAGGGGGTGAGGGGGGGGGAGGTGGGGGGTGGAGGGGGGTGGCGCCCTTAGCCAATCAAAACGCTCGCTTGACCCACTTCCGGCCGTTGCCCTTATAAGCACATCGACTGGCGCGCGTCTATCCGCTGTGCGAATTCAAACATCCCGGGGTGCTCCGCCCTTATCGAGAGTGCGGATTTGAAACGGCGTGCTCGCGCATGAGCGCGCGCGTGCAGCACCGGCGGTGGTCACGTGACTGGTAATTATCTCCCCCCCCCTACCCCACCCCCCCCCTATTGTTAATTAGGCTGTAGGAGAAATCAGATGTGCTATGAAGCAAAATTTGAAGTTTTCGTGACTGCAATGATCCATACTCGTTGGTTCTCTCGGTAAAGTCACGTAGTAAAAAATAATAAAAGTAAAAAAATAAAATTAAAATTAAATAAATAAAATCACGACGTCATCAGGTGGGATAACCACAGCCAAAAGCAACAGCGGGAATGGGGATTCTGTTTTATTTTAAAACTTTTTTTTTATCTACGTGATTTTACCGAAAGAACCAAAGCGTATGCTATTAAGCTCTTTTTTTAAACAGATGTCCAGTAGGGGGACGGGATCAGAAAGTTCCAACAACAATGCAAAAAAAAAACACGATAACAGTGCAAAGTATAAGAAAGGTAAATACATCACTTGGAAAAAAATTAAAACTATATTTTATCTCAACAGGTAAACCCCACTGAGTTCTTTTTTGGAAGCGACCTGGACCCCACAAATGCCAGCTCAGCAAAGTGGCATCTCAGCATCACGTGACTCCTCTACTTACGAACGAGTTAGGGCCCAGAGGTGTCTGTTCGTAAATCAATTTGTTCCCAACTCCAACTTTACTCTTGTCGATTCCAAACCTGGTGTACGGCATTTACACTAAAAACAGGAGGGGTAGTTTTAAAATGGGTATAATCTCCTGTAGATGTAGATGCCACTGATTCTTCACGTTCTGCAGTTGTGTTAAGATGTTAAAACACCAAACAGAAACCTTTTTTGCAAGAAATCATGTCTGCATTAACCATACGTAAATTTCGATTTAAAGCTTTCGTGACTGCAGGGATTCATCTTCTTGGTTCTTTCGGTAAAGTCACGTAGAAGGGAAATAATAAAATAATTAAATTAAACATAATAAAATACAATTCTCATGACGTTTCGGTCACAACGCAAGCAGCCGTCCTCAGGTGAAGAACAGAGGACGCCACAAGACAGCTGTCTTTCCGACGCTGTCTTTCCGACAGACCTGTTCTCCACCTGAGGACGGCTGCTTGCGTTGTGGCCGAAACGTCGTGAGAATTGTATTTTATTATGTTTTATTTTTATTAATTTATTATTTCCCTTCTACGTGACTTTACCGAAAGAACCAAGAAGATAACCACACGTACTTGTGGTGAACATGCAAACAAAAAAACATACTCTGGTAGTATATGATGCTGCATTGTATTTTAAACTGATTGGTCCACACCAGAGACAGCTTTTTATAGGGCCCAGTCTCAAACAGTGTCAGACCAGAGGACGCCACAAGGCGAACAGCACAAAGACAATGTCACACCATTGGAACCTCATGCCACTATCAATGCCACTATCAGGGCATTTATATATCGGGGTGAACATCTACACAATTTTGGGCCCTTGGTCGTAATTCTAGATTTGAAGCATTTTTAAATCCTTTATATTAAGTTCGCTTGCTTGCTTGCTTACGACCGTGCAAATCTTTCGGTCGTTTTTTAACCCACTTCCCGTGATCCAATCGAGCTGACATTTTGCACACAGACTCGTTGTGCGAGACAATTAATGTTCGTGAAAATTTTTTTCCAAAATTTTCCACTTTTTAGGAAAAAAATAAATTCATATTTAATTTAAAATACCAATGTGATAAAAATGAAACTCTTACTCAAGAAAAACAGAAATGAATAATAAAATAAAACCGATGCCACGCATATAAAGGATTTATAGTGAAAAACTTTGTTTTTACGGGTTATTTTTTTTTTACTTTTATTAATTTTAATTTTTTACTTACGTGACTTTACCGAAAAAACCTAAGAACATGAATCCTTGGTCGTAAATCGAATTTTTGCATACATCGAGTTCTCCCACGTGACCGCCTCATTTCCGGTTGCCCATATAAGGAGCGCAGATGGGCATCGAGGCGATTAATTAAGGGGGCGTGGCCTGACCGCCTCATTTCCGGTTGCCCATATAAGGAGCGCGAATCCCCCCCCAACGCCCCCCCCCACACGGCCTATATAAGGAGCGCGAGGCGTTACCGATTTCAAATGAAGGCGCGCGGTCACGTGGAAGGTGGATGGATGGAGGGTTGGTTGGTGGGGTTGGTGGGGTGGTTGGTTGATGGGGTAATTGTCCCACGGAGGAACGGGGGGGGCTGCTGCTGCTGCTCCTCCTCCTCCTCCCGCCGTTTATTGTTCTGCTTCATCACAAACAAGAGCGGCCACCACCGTCCGCGTGCCTCGTGGTGCCTTCATGCTTGGTAGGCATTTTAGCGACGCGAATTTGTTTGTGAGTCTGTGGTGGTGGGGGGGGGTGGGGGGTCACGTGACGCGGCTGCCCCCCCCTCCACCCACGCCCCTCCCTCCCTCCCTCCCCGCAGTTCGCGCCATTTTCATAACGAGCGGCGCGCGCGCTCGTTCGTTCGTTCGCTGTGGCGCCTTTCAACTCGTTCACACGACGTCTGAGGGGAGTTTTAACTTTTAAAAAAAATGAAACTCTAAAAGAAAAAAATACCGCAACTGGTTTTTTTATAGTGAGAAATTTTGAGTTTGCTGTGAGGGGGAGGGGAGGGGGGCGGCATCCAAGTGTGTGGTTTTTTTCCAAAATAAGTTTACCTCAGCGCTCCGTTGTTGTTTTTGAATTGTTATTGTGGGCCGATTTAAATGTTTGATTTTTTTTTTGGTTTGTTTTCTTCGTGAAATATTAGCGTTATTTTTCGCGTTCGTAGCTGGCAGGAAATTTGGCTTCGTAGGTTTTTTTTTTTAAATCTCTCCCTAAGAGTTGTTTGATAAGCGAGTGGGTTGTCGGGTAGGCCTCGCGTGGTCTTGCGTGAAGCCTCGGGCTCGCCTATCCGCTCTGCCGCTGTCCAAGCCGCGTGCTCCGCAGAGGCGCATGGCACTCGCGCCTCGTGTAAGAGTCAACCTTGCACCCCTACACCTCCGCTCACCTCTCCTTACTCTTCCACCGTGCAAGTGACACAACAGCTTATTGCACTAACTTGCAAACGAGAGCTCGCGAGCGGAATTCTCGGTGGCTTTAGTCGCGATCTTTTTGATTTTGGTTGCCTTGCTTGGATGAAGCCTGCGCCAGGCCGCACACGTGCTCGTGTTTTTGTTACGATTTGCGGCGCCCACTCGCGGGCACAAAGATTCGTGGGGGGTGACCGCAGATTTGTAGACTTCTAAGTGAAAATCGCTTGCGTTCAAATGAGTTATTGTTATCATACGGCGTTGCGAAATTGTGTGTTTTTTTTTTAGGTGAGTGGTAGCGAGTAAATGCTTGTTGGTGTTTGTGAAAGATCGGTGTTTTTTTGGGTGTCCGCTGACGGCGCGCGGTTACTGCTGCTGTCGTGATGGGCATTGTAGTTTGAAAAAATAATGTAAAATTGAGCGCTTAGGGTTGTGTGTGTTTTTTAAAGTGGATATATGTTAGTTCCAGTTTTAGTTTCGTGATTTGTGTAATCGATTACTCTTGTTTTGAAGTTTGTCGGCAAATCTTCTGTTCTTACACGGAGCGCAGATAACGATGATACTCAACAATCGCTCGCAATCCGTTAAACAAAGATAATGACAGGTAATGAGATTACTTAATAGCTACAAAATGTTTACACACGATTAAATAGTGTGCTTAATCGGTCATCTGATGGTGGTTAAATTTTTTTGTAAGTTTAGATGTGCAGTTATTTTTTCTTATCGTGTAAGTAGCGTGTCTGGCGCATTACCACTCGTTACTGTAGTTTTGGAAGTTGCAGTCTATTCCCTTATGGTTTTGTAAATTATTTAAGATGCTGAAGTGTCGATAATGATGAATGCCTACTTAGGGATGTTGAATGTTTTGGTGTGAGTGCTTGTGTGCGTTACAGTGACTAGTACGCATGTAAGGTTATTTGTATGAAGGTCTTTGTTTTAATTTTCTTTTAGTAATGCGAATACAATGTAGAGCATTTATCCTAATCGGACACATTAATGACGTGTAACGATCACTGCTTCTTACATATGTATGGCGATAACGTTAATCGGCACCCAGACTAACACACAATAGTTCGACAAAGACGCCTGTTCATGGCTATTTGAGAAAAAATACTAATGGAAGTTCATGGGTCAGTGTGGGTTACTATTTTAATGGACCAGTGTCTTTTAAGTTGATGTATTATAATACTAAGCTTATTTTTGTAACGTTTTGTGTTTTATGTATCGTGTAATGCTTGCCGTTTAATATTGATCATTGATTCGGGACGGATAATGCAATTCAGTCGGCACTTGCGAGACCTTTTGGACAAATGGGAATTGCAATCGGATCATTTAATTCTCCCGTGGAGAAAAGAACGCTTGAATGGCTCAAAATACGTAGTCCAAACTAGCTAAAAAATCACGTTTAATTTATTATGAGGCCGTCTTATTAATTAACATTGCTATTGTTGCAATGGAAGCCGCGTGTTTAATATATATTGCAGGTGTTAAATCCTATAGACGTAACAGATTTGGCGCGTAGTAATTACGTTCCATTGTAAGTACTCTTATTGACCAATGTTTTAAGAGTTGACCAGTGTTGTGTATCTCTGGTCTTCCTGCAAAAATGCACTCCGTTACCCACATGATTTCCTCAATGTAAGGCTAAACAAACTTGATTGAACACGCAACCTGTTTAACCGATTAATAGCACCTTGGTGTGTTAATGCATTAATGTAGTATTAGTTTGTTACACGTGTTTGCGACAGCTGTTGAGCTTGAACACCAGACGTTGTAAGCTTTTTGAGCATTTACACTTTTCGTCTTTGATTTTAATATCTGGGTGAGTCTTATCCAATGTTAGAGATTAGTTTTTAATTTGAATGTCCCTCCCCTCTGGAGTAAAAAATAAAATAACAGATTAAAATTTGATTATTTTTAAACGCAAAAAAATTATACGTAAATATTAAATGCGTCCCTTGCACCATTATTCATTGTTGCAAATTGTTTTAATATAGTTGGCGGAGGCACGGAGATTTGCTCACTGCTACGAACCCGGCAGGTCAATAGTTCGATTACGAATCACGGTTCACGCCACGATCTTTAATAATAATAATAATCTCTTCAGCCCGCTCTGACCAAAGTGGTGAAGTATGGTAAATACCAAACCCCCGTGTCTTGACAGCAATAGTGGCATAGTGATGCTGGTAAATTATAAGATCATAACTAGAGCTGTGATAGCTGCAAATCATTGGTGGCTCTTGTTGTAATGGACCTGGTTGTGTAGAAAACGTTGGCACGGTTTTGTCTTTAATGAATATAAGTTACGCCCCTAATATGATTTGAGGGAAATCGTACCACCTTTTCAGTAATTGACCCATTAATGTATACGAATAGTTTCTAGTGTTTGCTGCTATATGCTCCAAAAGTCGTTTTTGGCGTCTATTGCGCTCACCCGAAAGATAAGTTTAAATAAATGTTGTAATTACCGGCTAATAAACTTGCTTTAATACCGTTGAATCGCGTAGTATTGTGACGAGGATGCTCTTCCTCCAGCAACAGATTGTAGTAAAAAAAAAATAACCCGTACCAATGTGTTCCTAGGTTTGTGTGACGACCGTTTTATTAATATTGGCGGGCTGTTAATTTGGTTTGAGCCGTGTAATTGAATGGTGCAATATAATACGTGTAGTGTGATCTGGCACGGTGGTGAATGTGGATGCTTGAATAACGTAAATGTATCTGTTAAAACTGATTAGCGTGAGCTTGATTATTTTGTTGGTCTCAAAGTAGGCTTATGCATTTTTTTTACCAAAAAAATGGTTCTTATCAGAGCTTGCAACAAGCTTCTAGGTATTAAAGATGCGCCTGTGTTTCACAATGGGCAGGCCAATATAATCATTGCATGGCTATCCCTATTAAGACATTCCTACTTAAAATATTAGGGCCAAATTACATTCGCGTTTGGAGCCCCTAGAATGACGCCACAAATCCAGGGTGAATTCGTGCAATCTTTTAACCCTTCGATAATTCTAATGTAATCTAATAAACACAAACGTATTTTTGCTCACGACATTAAAAATGACCGTCGTTGAGTTTATAAAATGAAGAAATCGGTGATTACATTTAAAGGGTTATGCAAACCTACCTCCCAATTTCAGTTGATGTGTCATCGTAACTACTACCGGTGACATGGACCCACCTGCATTTTAACACACCTGAGTAGTGTCGTATGCAAGCACGCTTTACGAATTCATAACAAAGGCTTTTGTGTTGGGGCGCATAAATGTGTAGTTAAACCCGCCACCACCTGACACAGCCAATTGGTAAGGTTTTTCAAGGAAACAAACCAATGGCAATTAGTTACTAGCACCGCACTCCCGGAATGTCAGAGGTAAACTCGCAACATTTAAAATTCGAGTCCGACGTTTCGCAAGCAATGACAACGAGCACCATCAGGCGACAGGAGTTGTGGAGAAATCCTTTTTCGGTCGATTGGTAATATTGGTCGTGAAAGCCTTGGCATGTTAAACTCTACGCATTCAGTAACGCTGAACTGAAAGTATGCGTGACGGTTAGTGCACTACGAACCCGGTGACGAGAGTTCCATTGCTGCTCACGGCCAACACCAGTGACGATTTTTTTTTATTTAAAGCTTTCGTGACTGCAGGGATTCATCTTCTTGGTTCTTTCGCCTCGACAGACCTGGTTTCACCTGAGGACGGCTGCTTGCATTGTGGCCGAAACGTCGTGAGAATTATTTTGTTTTATTTTCATTATTTTATTCCCTTCTACGTGACTTTACCGAAAACCAAGAAGATGAATATTTTGTTTTGGAACCGGTCCTGTGCCTCCCCTAGGTCGACTCAACCTCAAATGACTAACTGGTGTGGTGTAAACATCAGCAACTGTCGGGCACTTTGGCCACCCGCCCTCTGCTGTTCCAGCCTTCAAACTCTTAATAACAGATTGAGACCTGCCTTCAACTTAAGTGCCACTGGCGATGTCAACTACCTCGCCTGTTATACAGGAGGTCGTGGGTTTGATCCACAACCCTGGCTCGTGTATATTTGGAGTTTGCGTGTGTCTCTCCCTGTGGACGTGTGGTTTTTCCGGATCCTCCTGTTTTTCCCCTCCGCATTTTAAGCATCAACATGCGTTTTTAGAGTACGTATTTGGATGCTGTAAATTTCCACACGATGCTGAAAAGCCACTTTGTTGAGGTCATTTGCGATAGCCAGCGTCGCTTCTGGCCAAGAGGTATAGTGCAATGGGGCTTACCTGGTAAAGAAAAATGGAATAGTTTTAACCTTTTTGGTTTTAATAATAATGCAGCGTATAATGCGGAGACTAGGGGTTTTGTTATTGAGGCGGGAGGTGGAGTCTTGTAGCCACATGGCTTTGTTGTTGGGGGATGGGCAGTGCACATGCCCCTGTTTTCAATCGCCTTTTCTTCTCATTGTTGGCTTTTTTGCCTCCTCCCTTCGCTCAATCTCTCCGCCCGCTTTGTTCTGGTTTCCTGTCAACTTTTGGACACAACTTAAACCAAACTGTTTAATACATTTGAAACTATGTTACAAGGTAAGGCCCACTGAGCTATAAAAAATGATGGCTCAATGAAGTGGTGGCTTACGTAGAAATGTATAGCAACCAACATCGGCACTGGTGGAAAGACAAAGATGGATATGCATAGTTCCTGTCCTCATGCAAGACCCCCTGTTCTTTACTGACACAAATTGATGCTTCCTAATAAGCTAATCTGTGTGTTTGCACCTGGTATGGTGCTTGGACATTGTGTTACGGTTTGTCGTATCTTGGGGCTATTTAAATAAGGCTTTTACCAGGTAAGGCCCACTGTGCTAGACAGCTTTTTTTCAGAAGCTACCTGGCTGTCGTACGTGATGGCTCATTGAAGTTGGGGGCTTGTCATGTGGAAATTTATAGCAGACAAATACTCAAAAATGCGTGGTGTTGATTCTAAATGTGGAGGGGAAAAACTGGAGCTTGTATGGCAAAGGAGATCATCTGTAGAGACTTCAAATCAAAAAACTATTTAAACGCCAATTGATCCGATGTAATGACAGCCCAATGAAGTGGCTTAACACGCGAAAAAAATAGCTGTTTTTAGCAAGTTTTTTTGGTTCATCTCGACCATATTACTCCCTTGCATCTTGAATCCCTCCCTCACTTGATGCAGCAAATCTGGCTGTGATGGTCCCACCTGATGACGGAGACTTGTGTTGCCTCCGAAACGTCGTGATTTTATTGTTTTATTTTTATTAATTTTTATTAAAATTTTTACCTACGTGGGGGACTTTACCGAAAGAACTAAGAGTGAATCCTTGCAGTCACGAAAGCTTAAAATCTAGAACTCCCTGCTTTCGTCGCTGTCATTTTAGTTGGCGCGTTTGTTTGATTCGTTACGAGGATCATGATTACAGTTGTCCCCGGCTATCTTACACGGACGATAACGTTGCTGAACGTCCACACAGATTGTGGGAGCATAGAGTGAGGAGTACAAAGAGGATGCTTTCTGCTGCAATGCCCTCTGTTGCAAATCCACCACCCCCAAGGAAAGCCCCCCCCCCCCGCCCCATGGCACAACCGTGTTGGTTAATGGTGGTCGCCCATTCCAAGCACAAACCTGAACTTCAATACCATCTGAGATCGAGATTTTGGATGTTTTTTTGGCTTGTTGGGATCATTCGCAGGAGTTTCTGGGGGAGGGGGAGCAATTGTTGCTCGGAAGTTGGAGTGTAGAAAAAAAACAACGTAGCAACGGCTATGCCTCTCCTAAGTTTTTTGTTTAAGATATGCTGTTATTTGAGCACCTGCGATATGAACTGTGGTGAACTGTCATAACAGGAATGAGCTTGTTGGCACGTGTTTACGTTTTTTGAGCGAGTGCACGCGGGTAGAGGGGGGGGGTACGTATGTGCGTACCGACTTTTAGCGAAGGTGCTGGCTAACTTTCTACCAGGCGATGGGAGGTGGTGGTCGTGCTGCAAGAAGATTTGACAGTGGTGTGCTTTTGAACCACCATCGCCCGAGTTTGATTCTCTGCCCGTGGTTTATCGGTTGGTTGGAAACTGTGGAGTCCTTTTCTGAACTGTTTTCGGAGTCTTGCGTAGATGACCTTAAAATCATTGCCTAGTGTGATGGTGCCTTTGTGGTTCAATTCACTACCTTTGCTGGTATACAAGAGATGTGGGTTAAATTCCAACTGATGCCTCCTATTTGGAGTTTGCGTGCGTCTCCCTGTGGTCGTGTTGATTTTTCTCTAGGTCCTCGGTTCTTTTTTTCCCTCGTTGAGATTTGACCTGCGTTTTAAAGATTATTTGGCTGCTGCGAATTTCCACATGATCGTCCACTTGGGCTGATTTTTGTGGCTGTACGGTTGCTTGGTAAGTGGGTCTCTGTTGTACATGGACTGATTCTCACCTTCTAGTCGGGTCAGTTACAATTTTGGGCTTTGGTTAAGAATATTTGATTCCTTTTGGCATCTTGCCTCCATTAGCTGTCGGCATTTACTAGAAATCTATTGATCACAAATGACCCTATTGCCGCGTGAGTAAACCCCATCAAGTGTGTAAGATATAAAACTTGTCTATTTTGTTTTTAAAATTTGGCGTTTCCCAAAATCTTTTCTAAAGTGGTATATAATGTTACAACCAATATATCTCATACTTGAAAGACTTGTCAATTGTGTTTTTACTGTTCTGAAATAATATTTACCCCACTCCAATTAGTCTCGGTTAAACGTGTGTTAAAGAATGCAAGTACCCAATGACATGCTCATGACAGCTGCTGGCTTAGTGGCCATCCTCACTCTGCTTGATGTTCTTGTACAATTGTACGATTATAGTGGCATTGTGTACTGTTGCAGCATTCCTATGCCTCACAAACATTATTTGCAGCCACACTTGTGTCCATGGTACTCTCGCATCTGTGAAGGAGCTTTGTACTTCAGCGGATTAAGATTCCCATTCTGACATCCATAAATGATCAGACTAAGGGGAGAAGACTACGGTATGAGGTTAAAACTGCCATGCACGCAAGTTGAACTTTCGCGCTCCGTACGTAGCCAACCGTGCCAGTCGGAGGCACGAATGTTTTCTGCGCTTAAGTTGCACGAGTTGGTGGCCGTCCCCCCCCCCCCCCCCCGCCGCTTTCACGAAAACCACCGACCAGCATAGCAAAGAATTTACTCAATGGCTTGGCATATACCTGAATGAAACTTGTTGGTGTGGTGGTCTACGATGTCGGGAAGTCGTGATATAACTGTTGGAGACCTTCCTGTGTGGGTAGGAATGGTTTTGGGGTTGGTTTGGGTAGTGTTGGCTTCCTATGCGAGGTTGCGTGAAGTTAGGAGGCATGTCATGCACGTCACCGTGATTCACAGCAGCATTGTGTGATCGCGATTTGGTTAAATCGTCCCGTGTTTTCAGTGTAGTGCTGTCTGGTTTGTCTCGATAGCCCCGAAGGTAATGTTTCTCTAGAATTTGCATGATTTATGAATAATATATTCCTACAAGCACATTGTGTGAGCTAAGGTGGAAACAAAGGATTTACATAGTGCCTCTAAATGCAACTGCATGCTCGGATAATCGACAAAAGATAGGCATATATCTACAAATGGCTTGGTGTTTTATCATTCTGCGATTTTTTTTTTCTTAGTATTGAGGGTGTTTAATGAAGTTTTGCAGTCTCTTGTACAGCACTATGAGATTCTCCCTGAGAGACATGTGGTATAATTTGTATTATATTCATAGATGTGGCTGAATAAAGCAGTGTCTGAGCATGGCCTCTTGTAGGTAGGTGAGTCGCTAGCCCATGAGATGCTCAGGGAAGGGACTTCCAATAACAGTACCCCAATTTTACGTCATCACTGTACTCTTAGGTTTTTCGGTTAAATAAATAATGAATAATGTAATTACAAAAATAATAGAAATAAAATAAATGTATTTATATTGTTTTTCAATTTATTTTTTACCTACGTGCCTTTACCGAAAAACCTCAGAGTGAATCCTTGCAGTCACGAACGCTTCAAATCTACATCGTCACTATTACTAACACCGCTTCAACCACACACTCGCGTCGCTGATGTCACCATCGTACGTACTTTCTCGTTATCCGTTGCCTCTCCTCTGCTTTCGCCACCCACGACGACCTTGTAGATCGCTTTGATTTGCATGGTTTGGATATTCGTCGTCGCGTCAAGAGTACTTGCCCGAAGTAACCTAGAGGTGGTGCGGTACTTTAGGAGCAGCAGAGACTGATCCCCGTTTTGTTTAATCAAGGAAGCTACACGTCGCCTGTAAAAGTTCTAAGCTGTAGTTCTGCATTCTCTGGCTCATGGCGCTTTGAAACTATTTTGATTTAACCAGGTAAACCCTATTGAGCTATTTTTCGATTTAAAGCTTTCGTGACTGCTGGGATTCATCTTCTTGGTTCTTTCGGTTAAAGTCGCGTAGAAGGGAAATAATAAAGTAATATAAATACAGCATACTTATTCAAGAACCAAGAAGATGAACCCATTGACCTGTGTAGTTCTTTAAGAAGTGACCTGGCCATCACAAATGATAGCTTGAAAAAAGTGGTTTATTGCGTAAGAAATTTACAGCAGCCCAAATGCTCTTAAGCGTGATGTTGATTCGAAATGTGGTAGGGGGTTGGGGAAACAGGAGGACCTAGAGAAAAATCCACGTGAACACTGGGAGAGACGCGCAAACTCCAAATACACAGCAGGCGTGAGGGTCGACATCGAACCCACGGCCTCCTGCATACCAGGCGAGGTAGTTAACATCTGTCTAGTGCAAGAGCCCCAACCAGAGGTAGTTGGCGCAATAATTGGCCTACCCTTCAATGCCGGCCCAGTATTGACCATTCCAACTGCCGCCACTGGGAGATTACCACACTCCACCTCCTGAACTGTGTATTATTGCAGGTCCAGCGTTCCTAACCCTTGCACCATCCTCGCCTACAGCGAGTCCTCGTTTAACGCATCGGCAGATGTGTTCCTGAACAGTGCCGCGTCAAGAAAAAATAATTTCACCTCTTTGTAGTTGACGATAGTCTTGCAAGATAACGACGTACTGCTACGCACACCGTGTGGTCGTGAGATGGTGAGACGATTAACGGAGGGTACAGCGCCGCTGCGTTACTATCGCTCAAAGTAGTTTTATTGTTGACCGATAACGCGTTAATAGCGGTACACGTTGTGCGAAAGTCTTCCCTAATGGAAGAATTGAATTATCGCGAACCGCGTGTAGTTTGTGAACACTTCGGGAGGGACTTCTGTAACTTTCCCGTGTTTTGCCAAATTGTAAACGTGGACCTGCGGGGGCAGGAGGGTATCTTCAACTTGGGACCTTTTTGCCTGTATCAAAGTATAAAGAAATAAGAATAGGTAAAAAGTAAGAGTTTAAAACCTATTCCATTTTTTTATTCTTTGATACTGGCAATAAGGTACCATGCAGCTGCTCATCCTGAAGAAAGCTGTCTACGCCAAATCAGTTTATAGTACGATGCATATATTATCGGAGCATGTTTGCTTTGAAAGTACTGTGGTTAACACCGTTAGGATTCATCTTCTTGGTTCTTTCGGTAAAGTTACGTAGAAGGAAAATAATAAAATAATAAAAATAAAACGTAATACAATAATTCTCGCGACGTTTCGGCCACAACGCAAGCAGCCGTCTTCAGGTGGAGAACAGGTCTGTCTAAGGCTGCTTGCGTTGTGGCCGAAACGTCGTGAGAATTATTTTATTATGTTTTATTTTTATTATTTAATTACTTCCCTTCTACGTGACTTTACCGAAAGAACCAAGAAGATGAATCCCTGCAGTCACGAAAGCTTTAAATCGAAATTGAACCGTTATGATTCCTTGCAAAAAGGTTTCTATTTGGTGTTTTAGCATCTTAACACGACCTGTTTTTAAAGGGTAAACGTCTGCTTATTTTTTAACAGGGTGTCTTTTTTTTTCAGGTGCCGGTCCAGACGAGGTGGCGGAGGCCCTCCCCAACAACTCGCGTCCACACCATGGGGAGCTTGCAGCAGCTGTGTTGGAGCCTTTATAGAGAATAGCATCAACTTGGTGTTTTAACGAGAGTGCTTTACCTGGGCCACACTCTGATGGGTTTCACCGACCACCCCACCTCCACCCATCAGCAATAAATGATTGAGGGTTTGGCAAGTTGGTTGATGCACTACGCTACAGTTTTGGTAAACCTGTGGCTACAGTGTTATTTGAACTTGTCTTGGCCTTAACTGTGTACTTGCTCTAACGTGCAAAAGTTGGCACCGGTGGAAAGACACAGGTGGCTGGGGCATAGTTTCTGTCCTCTTGCAGATCCCTGTTCTTTACCGACCTTAATTGAAACTTATACGCTAATTTGGGCTTGAGGCTTGCTAGTGCTTTGACATTGGATTTTATGGCAAGTCCACCCTTGGTACTAAATTAAACTAAAACTAAACTTTTTATTTTACCAGGTAAGTCCTTGCTGAAACTGTCGTTTTTTTCAGAAGCGACCTGTCCATCACTAGCTCAACGAAGTGGCTTGTCACATGGACATTTATAGGTGCCAAATACTCCTCCTCAAAACGCGTGATGTTGATTCCAAATGCGGAGGGCGGGAAAAAATAATAAGTGGAGGACCCAGAGAGAAATCCACGCGGCCACGGGGAGAATATGCAAACTCCAGATTAACAGGTGTGATTGGCTTCGAACCCACGACCTCCTGTATACCAAGCGAGGTAGTGGGCATATCTTTAGCCACCGTCGCGTGCCCTACTCTGGTATTACCCAGGGTGTCCACTGTGCTTGTTTGACAAACCTCAAACAGTCCGCGAAATGCACTGCTGCTCGACCAAATAATCTGTGCGTATTCTTAGGTTTTTTCACGTACGTGACTTTACCGAAAAAACCTAAGAATGTGAATCCTTGCAGTCACGAAAGCTTCAAATCTAGAAATAATCTGTGCGTGTATCGAGCATCTGCATTTGCCCGTTTAATGCGAGGTCTGGTGTATGGGGGGGGGGGGGTACGCGTGCACGTGCGGTGGTGTAGTGGTTGGCGCACGTCACTACGAACCTGGCCGGACCCGAGTTCGATTCCTCCGCTCGTTGCCGACGCTCAGACTTACCCGAATCGATTTACCCCCCTGGTTCGACTCTGCCTCGTGAGTATCTGGGTGTGTTGCGTGTAAACATCGCCGCTCGGGAAAACGGTGGTCGGGGTGTGACGGCCGCCTGCCCGCCCCCCACCCCCTCGCGTTGCCATCTTTCGTCGGTGCTAACTCACTGAACAGCACTTGCGCCAACCGGCCCGTTAGAGGCTTATCCGGTGGATATTTTGTGTGCGTGCCCGCGCCGTGTGTGTACGAGCATCCTGCAATACTACCGCTTCCGCCTGCCCGCCCTGGCTGACCCTGTGCTTGCTTGTGCTAAGGTGCATCTAGTGCAGATAGTTCTGCTGCTTAAATGCTACTGCTCTATGTGCTCCTTTACCCACAAGAGGTCACGCTCGCTGCTTTGCTGCCCCTCCCCATCTTCCCTCTCCGCCGCCTCCACCACCGCGTGCCCTTTGCTGTGGCCATCAGCTGCCTCCGTCATCTCGCGCATGTGGTGTGCGAGGTGTGTGCGCGAAGTGCTCCAGACATCCAGATTTATACTATTAGGCTTTTTCGGTAAAGTCACGTAGGTTAAAAAATAAACTTAATAGAAGTTGTAATAGAAATAAAATAATAAAGCACGACGTTTCGGAGGCAACGCAAGTCTCCGTCATCAGGTGGGACTGTCACAGCTAAATTACTTGATACAGTAAATCTAGCTCTGATGGTCCCACCTGATGACGGAGACTTGTGGTGCCTCCGAAACGTCGTGATTTATCTTATTTCTATTATTTTTTTACCTACATGACTTTACCGAAAAAACCGAAGACTATGAATCCTTGCAGTCACGAAAGCTTCAAATCTAGAATAAATACATCCAGATTTGGTTGCAAGACCCGTTTAGTTTTCTTCGAGGCCATTTTCTTAATCGAGTCTCTCGCTCCCTCTGGCGACTTGGCGCTAGGGAGCCGTGTTTAACTTCGTGGTGGCTGATGTTAACTCCCTCGCCTGGTATACAGGAGGTCGTGGGTTTGATCCAGACTCTGATGCCTGCTGTATATTTGGAGTTTGCACGTCTCCGGCTCCCCGTGGTTTTTCTCACCGGGTCCTCCCGGTTTTTCCCTCGCCACATTTTAGAATCGACATCGTGTTTTCGGACTATTTGGCTGCTATAAATTCCCACGGGCTTGCTATGCCACTTTGCCTTAGAGCTTTCATTGTTGGCCGGGTCGTATTCCACACACAACCCTGAAAAAGCAAAGTTGTAGATCGATGCATTTATCTGGGCTTGTCTTTTTGACAGGCGGTTTTAAGTTTGAAACGTCATTTGGGTGGCTAGGTTGGGGGGGGTTGGAAAGATTTGGGTTGTCAGGCGTGCTGCCATGGTTGCGTCGTGGTGGTGTTGACCCGTGGTTTTGTGTATATATTAAAATGTTAACCACTTTTATCCCATCCGTGCTACCGGCTGTCGTCTCTGTAATGAGACTGAGAATTCGGTATTCCCGAGGGAAGCGATTCAACCCTCCGTGGTGGCTAGTGCCCCCCCCACAAGTGGATACTACATCCAAGATCCCCTCCCCACTTTCCGATCGAACCACTTGCATAGACCACAATACCTGCAGCCATAATGCAAACAAAACTCTGATAATATCTGCACTGTCCTTGAAGTTGATTGGTCCACACCCGAGACAGCTTTCCTTAGAGCCTAGTCTCACATGGGTTGGACCAGATGACGCCAAAAGGCGCACAACTCAAGACAATGCACCATCAGTGTATGAGCGCTCGGGGTAAGCATTTACACCATTGCTACTGGCAAATAAGGTACCAATGGTTACTTAAAACTAATTAGGTGGTTGTCTCCCCTTAAGATCGACGTGGTTATGGGCTAGTCTTGCTTGACCTTCGAGGATGTCTTCGTCTGGATCCTTGTAGACCACCCCCCCCCCCCACCCTTTACCATGCATCACCCTTCCCTCCAGCATGGCTTTTATGCGCTTCTTGTCATTGTTTTGATTTCACCGCCGCTTTGCAATAATTTTGTGCTTTTTTTTTTTACTACCGCGTGTTGTGGTCGAAGTAATTGTTTGCCCCATGTTTATTATTTTATTTTCAACCTGTGGACTTACTGATTTGTGTGGAGTTTTGTTTCTGCCGGCGTTGTCGCGCCAGTCTGTCGCGTCGACCACGAGTGTTTGGAAAGTTAAAATCCTTCGTTAGTGGTGGTTCGTCTGTCGTCATCATCATCGTTGTGTACATCGGTTATTGTGAAACAATAATTGTTAACGATGTTACAAAATTGGACTTGTAGGCCAATCCTTTTAGAAGACTGCATATAATGTCAGAGCATGTTTGCATGTTCACAAAGTACGTGTGGTTAATGCCGACTTTAGTCCTTGCAAACGGTTGAATTTGTTTGAACGTCTTAACACCTGTTTTATTGCCAGGAAAGGGTAAAACCCATTTCATAATGATGTTGACCGTGATGACAAAGTGCCGCGGTTGATTACGTACGGTGCGAAAAAAAGTTATACGCTTAAGTTCTACGCGCATCCAAGATTACCGGCATTGTTTTGACTGCACTCTAGCTCCACCCTGGAGGTTTCCCTTCATTGCTTCGGTGCCCTCGACACAGCACTTGTGCTATCCCACTTCCCAATTTTAAGCAACAAAACTCTTTGTTGCCATCTTTTTTTTTAGTTGCGTGGACCTTAGCATTTGAACTCCACCTACAAATTGTGTCGAGCGCTCTGACCACATGGATCTTGGTGATTTGTTGATGATGATGATGATTCTCTGACCACTGCTTTGGGCCGTGGGGGCTACGGGGGGAGGAGGATGGAGTGTGCGGTGCGATTTTTTTTTTGGAAGCTCAATCTGTTGTGCACCATTGTCACGGTCTCGCGTTGTCAAATCCCGTCCGTTTATTGTGGCCTGCAAGATTCTCGGCCGAGACGCACCACCCACCCCCCTGTTCGTGAATGAGTGTGCGGGTGAAAAGTGCAAATAGTGGTAGGTAGTGTTCACTGCCATCTGCCTACTCTATTTGCATTTTGACCTCCGTGCGTCTCGCTGAGACGGATGGATTCCTGTCTGCGTGCAAGACTTTCAGAAGATTTTTCTACCTCCCAGTTCTAGGATGGGTTGCGTGCCTGGGAAACATTGTTAACATGTTTATTTTTTATTTTTTTGCACCTCAAAAAAGGAACAATTTTTCCCAAGACGTTCTTCATTGCCGGTCTCCGCAGTTTTGCGTGTTTAGCACTGCGTTTTGTTTGACATTGCTGTGCAAACCTACGCAAAGCTGAGGTTACCGTGTAAAAAGACGAATACTAACTGCATGGCGCATCGTTACCCTTAACCACACTGTTCACCAACCCTCTCTCACGTTGGGGGGGGGGGGGAAGGTCTCCCGCCCTGTATACAATGAAGCGTGCCGCTAGTGAGAGTCAGAGGTCGCAAACGGGTTTTGATTCCTTACCCATACCCGGCTGCACCAGGGTCGCAAACGGGTACCCGTACCCTACCCGAAATGAGTGACAAATGGTTACTCACCGGTGACTCGCGGCCTACCCGTACTCGGCCACACCAGAGTCTCAAACGGGTACCCGGCCGGGTACGGGTAGCCGGGTATCGGGTAGGGTATGGGTATTGGGTACCCGTATCCAGCCGGGTATTGGGTACCTGGTTGCGACCTCTGGTGAGAGTACAGCCGAGTCCTCGATTTAGTGTGGTAGATGCGTTCCTCGAGTGCTGCGTCGAGCAAAATTATTGTCTCTGTAAATAAATTAGCGATTAAGTTTGAACTACGCTGTATTATGCACACTGTGATGGTGGGACAAATAGTTGAGGATACGGTGCCATGTTCACTGTTGCTCTGACCGCGGTATAACAGTGCACGTTCCGAGCGGTCTATAATATCGTTCCCTGTTGGAAGAAAATGCTGCTTGAATGCCACCCGTAGAATCTTTTTTTTTCTCCCCCATCCACGATAGCGGTGGTGATAATGTCCGTCTTGTTAAAACGAATTCTCCACACGCACTGCACAACACACGGTTTGTTTTGCTGGGGTGCGCTTCTATAGTCTGTACCGTTTTGTGCTTTCCAGTATCGGTTTGGAAAGTTTATATATATTTTTGGGTTTTTCGGTAAAGTCACGTGGGTAAAAAATTAAGTTGATGAAAGTAAAATAAAATCTAAATAAATTTTTATTTTATTCCATTTTTATTCATTAAAATGTTTTACCTACGTGACTACCGAAAACCTAAGAATGAATCCTTGCAGTCATGAAAGCTTAATCTTAGAAGTTCGTTTTTTAGTTGGTGGCAGAAGTTGAAAGTGTTCAACTGGCATTGCCGCGAGGTCTCCTTGTGCTCTGGCGCCCTCTAGTGGCGCAGTGATCTCTTCTGCGCGGTGAGTGAAACTTTAAAAATCTTTCTACCTGGTGAGGTCCAAAGAGCTGTGTAAATCACCTTGGCAGAAGCGACCTGTCTGAAATGGTAGCTCAACGGAGGTTGCTCATCGTCGTGTGGAAATTTTACAGCAGAGACTCCAGTCTTGGCAGCTGCCCCATGTTGGGCCAGCGTGCACAACGTGTCGAAAAATTATCAACCGAAATAAACGGTGCACTCAAGAGTAGCCGATTTTCATAACATTGGGTACAAGGATTATGAATATTCGACTAACGAATTGTCAGATGTGACAACACCTGTCTGTACGGACGTTTACCTTTTCCAACCAAGGGTCATTAAGTTCAACCGCCGCGCAGTTGATGCCGGTGGTGCCATCTACATCTGCAGAACGTGAAGAACCAGTGGCATCTACAGGAGAATATACAACTTGTAAAACCCTCGTGTTTAGTGTACGTGCCATACAACATGTTTGCAATCGACAAATGAAGTACTTACAGACACCAGGAACCGACCTATTTTGTAAGTTGAGTCCCGGTATTTAAATTTTGAAAATGTTGCACAATTACAATGTGGGTTTCCACACCGGGGTGCTGTGTTTGTAACGAAATTGCCATGTTTTGTTTATATTACCAAACCCTACCAATTGGCCGTGTCTGTGGCGGTGTTTTTAACACCATGTAAGTGATCTAACCCAAACACCTCTGTATAATATTGGTTGCAAAGCCGCCTACTTTGTTTAAGCCACCCACTTGAGAGAAACTGAACATCCCTCGCTGCTTTCGGGTTCCGCGTGCAGTCTTAAATATCGCGGTTTTGTGTGTTGTTGATGACGAACACACCAGCCCCTGCAGACCACGTGTGCGTCTACTGCACGCAAGTTGCCTCGCCAGGCGCCAAAGTGCTGATAGTGCAGGTAGGCTTTCTTGATGCGACTACTGCATTGTGAGCACTTGCAGCGCCTGGGAGGTCCTCACCCCGACATCACTCTGTCCCCACCACCACCACGGGAGGAGGCGGTGGAGTGTTTTTAGACCCGGCCTGACATCAGCGACGACGGGAAAACGCCGCGAAGAACCGCAAGCAGCGACCATTTTTAATCAATGGCTCTTCGAGATGTTGTTGAAGAGTTGCGTTTTTTTTATTATAGTTCTTTCGGTAAAGTCGCATAGAATGGAAATAATAAAAAAAAACTAATTTTTATTAATATGTTTGTATTATTTCCCTTCTACGTGACTTTACCGAAAGAACCAATAAGATGAATCCCTGCAGTCACGAAAGCTTTAAATCGAAATTTAGATGCGTTTTTATTGTTATTCGTGAAATCGGTATGAGGTTGACACGTCCCGTCCTTGCTAACACCTGCTGTCGACTAAGAAGGTACCGGGGCTCCCTCTACTTATGAACATTCGACTTGCAACCTTTCAGAGATGTGAACAAACCCCTGTCCGTATATCCAGTTGCCTGTTCAGGCCGAGAGTAAGTTCAACTGCCGCGTGTGGTAATGGTGGTGGTGGCATCTACATCTGAAGAACCAGTGGCATCTACATGAGATTCTACAACTTTTAAAGCCGTAACCCGTGTTTTAGTGTGCATGCTGTACAACATGTTTGGAATCGACAGCAGTAAAGTTGGACTTAGCCTAATTCGTTCGTAAGCAGACGAGCCCGTGTTTTTTTATATGGTTTGTAACATTCTTATCTACCCCGGCATCTGTGAAAGAGCTTTGTAGCTTATCGGATTCCTCCAGTATAAATACATTCTTATTTTGTATATATTTGTACTGTTACGAAAGTATATAAATTGACTTGCGATGAAAAGCCCTGTTATGTGAAATCTCAACTTCGGGGTTTCCTTTCACGGTGGCGGTGGTGTTATTAGGGATATGTTGGTGCTTTTAGATAAGTCTACTTGCGTGTACCACCTGCTACATGCAGACTCTCGAACGCAATTGTTTTGTATCGGTAGGGGTGGGCGTATATTTTTAGGATCGAGTTAATAGCCTGCGCGAGTTCTACACGTAGGAAAAACCCGATACAAAAAAGGCAATTACGCTTTTAATCACGGTACGTGCTCAATGCGTCCTCCCATCAATTATCTGGACACGTTCTTCCAAACTCTTGGTCCTGCGGAAACAACAAAACATGAATTGTCTCTCGCAATGAATCGAGACTCAGGGGAGACCCCCCCCACCCTGGAAGTCGTCTTTCCCTGCAAGGGGGGAGATGTTGGTTCTATCTCTGCGATAAGGCAAACCTGCGTCTCCAGAGCCGCGTGCCCGGTTCCTTTTTTTTCAAGGACCGCTGCTTGGTGACTTTGTAAGGGAGACTGAAGTATCGTAGTCCCACCACACTTGTTGCGGCTCTTGAAATATTTAGAGTTTGTTTTGACCGAA
>NC_083835.1:6393350-6410334 GCF_015708825.2 Lethenteron reissneri
AGTACTAATCCATACCTGCATTTCCCATAAATATGCTAAATTCCTCTTGATATGCAAATTATTTTGTCAAGGCGCCCCCTCCGCCCCCTTCCAACCCAGCTTATATATATGCTCCAAGCTCGTGTGCTGTTTCATTCAGACGCTGTCGCATCGACAGACCTGGTTTCACCTGAGGACGGCTGCTTGCGTTGTGGCCGAAACGTCGTGAGAATTATTTTATTATGTTTTATTTTTATTATTTTATGATTTCCATTCTACGTGACTTTACCGAAAGAACCAAGAAGACGGTCCCCGTTGGTTCGGGGGCAGCAGCCACGAGGTAGCGAGGGACGGGTGGCTGCCATAGCGGGGCACGTGGGGGGGGGGGGGGGGTCACGAAAGGGGGTTATAGGGGAGGTACGGGGAATAGCCGAGGGTAGAGGAAGTGAACGTGGATAAGAGGCGGTGAGGATTTGAGAGAGGAACCGGAGAGGGTTAAGGAGGGGGGGGGGGGCTGCTTTATGTACAGGGGAAGTTGTTGAGTCTACGGTGCAGTGTTGATTCTGTGGGTAAAGTTGAGTCTGTGGTGCAGTGTTGAGTCTATGGGTTGAGTTGAGTCTGTGGTGCAGTGTTGAGTCTGTGGGCAGTGTTGAGTCTATAGGTTGTATTGAGTTTGTGGTGCAGTGTTGAGTCTGTGGGTAGTGTTGAGTCTGTGGGCAGTGTTGAGTCTGTGGGCAGTGTTGAGTCTGTGGTGCAGTGTTGAGTCTGTGGGTAGTGTTGAGTCTGTGGGCAGTGTTGAGTCTGTGGGCAGTGTTGAGTCTATGGACAGTGTTGAGTCAATGGTGCAGTGTTGAGTCTGTGGGCAGTGTTGAGTCTATGGTGCAGTGTTGAGTCAATGGTGCAGTGTTGAGTCTGTGGGCAGTGTTGAGTCTGTGGTGCAGTGTTGAGTCTATGGTGCAGTGTTGAGTCTGTGGTGCAGTGTTGAGTCTATGCGCAACACATGAAATGAAAATAAACGCTACAAATCCACGCGCTGTGGCGCTAAAAGCACCGCGCACAACACAAAATAAAAGTCACGTGGTGGTGGTGGTGGTCATCGCGCACGCCACGGTGACGAGCGAGCGCTTCAGAAGGTGAACACCACGAGGTGCCGTCCACGCTGGTACAGAGAGGGGCTTGTCCGGCTCCCCAGCGCTCGAAGAAGACGCGCTGCACATCACCGGCACGTGTGTGTCACGTGGCGTGCTCCAGCCGGAGCCGCGCCTTGAGCATAGAGAGACAGAGACACAGAGAGAGACAGAGACACAGAGAGAGACAGAGACACATCACCGGCACGTGTGTGGCACATGGCGCGCTCCAGCCGGAGCCGCGCCTTGAGCAGAGAGAGACAGAGACACAGAGAGAGACAGAGACACAGAGAGAGACAGAGACACATCACCGACACGTGTGTGGTACATGGCGTGCTCCAGCCGGAGCCGCGCCTTGAGCAGAGAGAGACAGAGACACAGAGAGAGACAGAGACACATCACCGACACGTGTGTGGTACATGGCGTGCTCCAGCCGGAGCCGCGCCTTGAGCAGAGAGAGACAGAGACACAGAGAGAGACAGAGACACACAGAGAGAGACAGAGACACAGAGAGAGAGAGACACATCACCGACACGTGTGTGGTACATGGCGTGCTCCAGCCGGAGCCGCGCCTTGAGCAGAGAGAGACAGAGACACAGAGAGAGACAGAGACACACAGAGAGACAGAGACACAGAGAGAGACAGAGACACAGAGAGAGACAGAGACAGAGAGAGACAGAGACACAGAGAGAGACAGAGACACACAGAGAGAGACAGAGACACAGAGAGAGACAGAGACACATCACCGACACGTGTGTGGTACATGGCGTGCTCCAGCCGGAGCCGCGCCTTGAGCAGGCCCCCTGAACACTGGAAGCAGCACAGAGCAGCCGTCAGTGTCACCTTGCAGCATCTTTTATCTCGTTCTGTACACAGAGAGAGAGACAGAAATAAATAACACTGGTCAACACACTGTTTCTGGAATAAGGTATTCTAACGGTTTCAATGTAATTTTGGGGTGCTGATTCCAAATCTGTCTATCACATCAGGTTTTTGAGATATCAAATATTGCATTTTCAATAAAAAAATGCAGAAGAAAAATATTAAATAAATGTGTATATCTACATAAAATGATATTATAAACACACCATTCTAAAAATTCAGCACCATATTTTAACACTAAAGCAGTCACTGACTCGCAACAACTTGCAATGATAAGCGACAGAGTTAATTTCGGGTAAAATCAATGAAAATGGGGTATGCCGATAGCATAAAAATGAGATGTGATAGAGCAAATCTGAGATCAGATTTGGAATCGGCACCCTGAAATTAGTCTAGAACAGCTGCAAAAGTCCAGGCCAGAATTTTTTTTGTTTTTTGTTGACCATTGTTATTGTTTCAAGATTTGAAGCTTTCATATTCTTAGGTTTTTTCGGTAAAGTCACGTAGGTAAAAAATAAATAAAAGTAAAATAAAAAAGAAAATAAAAATCATATTTTGATTTTAATTAATAAAAGTAAAATAAAAATAAAGTAAAAATCGTTTATTGATTTTAATTATAATTTTATTTTACTTTTATTAATTTTAATTTTTTACCTACGTGACTTTACCGAAAAAAACCTAAGCATATAAAGTGTTGTTATTGTTTAATCCGAGATCAGATTTGGAATCAGCACCCTGAAATTAGTCTAAAACAGCTGCAAAAGTCCAGGCCAGAAAAAAATGTTTTTTTTTTGTTGACCAGTGTTATGCGCGGTTTGCGACGTACGGTGCAAAAGAAGTTCAACGTACATACACGATGGTGGGTGATGGTGGGTGATGGTGGGTGATGGTGGGTGATGGTGGGTGATGGTGGGTGATGGTGGGTGATGGTGGTGACGATGATGTTTACCGAGTGTTGGCATCCCCAGCGTTTAAAACTACTCTCTTTGTATTTGGATTGTCAACCAACACCGGTTACAACAACAAGTGCACCTATTCTCTTTTAGCCCCGCACCCCCAACACCCCCCCCCCAACCCCCCCCCCCCCACAACACGTGATAGACAAAAACTGATGCCAGATTTGGAATCAGCACCCCAAAATTACCTTAAAACCGTTGGAATACCTTATGCCAGAAAAAGTGTGTTGACCAGTGTAATATGGTTGACCAATAGGGAGCCATCCCTTGACCGCATCCGGGCATCGATCAACCACCCATTGTGTTTGTACCAGATGGAGATTCCTCCGGTACTGCCATGGAAGACTTCAGGAACTACGTGGTGAAAATAGATGTTAAATAATGTGGGAGCCAGAGGACATCCATGTCGCACCCCACGGGAAACAGGGCATGCCAGATTTGGAATCAGCGCCCCAAAATTACCTTAAAACCGTTGGAATACCTGATGCCAGAAAAAGTGTGTTGACCAGTGTTATAATCGGAGGTGCCTGGGAAGCACAACAAACATCGCAGCTCCCAGTAGCGTCCTAATGTAATGTGAGGATATATCCGGCTCACTGACGTATCACAACTCGTCATGATGATTTGCTCTGCCGGTCCTGGTCCATAGCCAATGAGGGGGAAGCCTAGGGGCGTGGCCATGACGTAATGGAAAGGTGACAGCTGTAAGTAGAGGATTGGTTCTGCTGGCTTTGGCCACAGCCAATGGGGAGACGAGTCAGGGGCGTGGTCCCGGGAGCCTACGAGGGAGCCTGGAATATTCCATAGAGGCTAACCAGGATTGGTGGAAACGTATCACGTGACCCGGGTATTAAATAGGGGTGGAGACGAACGACACGTGGTCAGAACTGGAACGAACGGAGGAGGAGGCCACGCGAGAGCGGGGCTCCGGGTTGCCACGTGGTCCAGGTTGCCACGTGGTCCAGGCTGCCACGTGGTCCAGGCTGCCACGTGGTCCAGGCTGCCACGTGGTCGAGGCTGCCACGTGGCTTCGCGTCTCTCTCTCTATCTATCCCTCTCACGCTGCCTGTCAACAGCGTGAAGGAAAGTTGTAATGCAAAGTGAATTAAAGACCGGATTCCAGAAGTCGCCTTAACGACCTTTATTACACTAACATCGTAACGAAGAGAGCGTTCCAGACGGTCGCAGGAGCGCATCCCAAAGCGCAGGGCCACGAAGGGCCACGGAGAGATTTAAAGCCTCGCCCGCAGCTGCGCATTCGTTAGCTTCACCCTTCATCGGTGACGAATCTCAAACGGAACTTGTTCAATCCACTGCTGGATGAAGGCTCTGTCGACCGTAGTGGGTAGGGGCGGAAGTGGAAGATGAGGAGGAGGAGGAGGAGGGGGGGGGAGCAGAAGTATTATTTGATCATACTTCACCGCGCTGGTCAATGCCCCCCAAAACCTCCCCTCCCCTCCCTCCCTCCCCGCTAACCCAAAGATACCAGCAGGGGGCAATGATGCAATGCACGGACGAGGAATTAAATTACCCAAAGTGGATTTAAATTTCGATTTAAAGCTTTCGTGACTGCAGGGATTCATCTTCTTGGTTCGTTCGGTAAAGTCACGTAGAAGGGAAGTAATAAAATAATTTTATTATGTTTTATTTTTATTATTTTATTACTTCCCTTCTACGTGACTTTACCGAAAGAACCAAGAAGACAAAGTGGATTTTTTGCTCCTGATGTTTCTGTTATCTTTCAAAACAAAGGGGGGAGGAAGTTAACGCGATCAGTCTCGACGATTGTCTCCCTGCTCTGGTGGAGTGAATCGTGGAATGGATAAGTGCCAGAAGCTATAATCCGCACAGACAAAAACAAAGATACCACGCCGGTAGCCTTCACAGACTGTTGGGGCAAGTGCTGTTAGCGAGTATCAGGTCCTATGAAGGCCGGCACGGTGGCACACGATCGGGGTGGGTGGCCAGCAACCACGCCCGGCCGCCTTTGTCTCCCCGATGGCGAAGTTTTTTTTTTACACATCGCACCGGGTACTCATTTGGGGCTGAGTCGACCTAGGGGAGGCCCAGCGCCGGTTCAGGTAATCGTCACTGGGTTGTTGGTGGCCGTGACAGGGAATCGGACTCGGGTCGCCTGATTCGTAGCGCAGCGTAGCGCTAACCACTGCGCCACCGCTCCCCACAGACACAGACCCGCTCACAGACTCACTAACAGACACACACGGAGGCTCGCACACACAAAGACGAAGATCCCCCGCATAGCCTTAACGGACTGTTGGGGCAAGTGCTGTTAGAGAGCACACAGACTCACATACACACAGACCCTCCCATTCACACACAATATCACACAGACTCACGCACATACAGACTCACAACACAAACACTCACACAATCTGCCATTAGTAACATTCATTTCACACACAACACAAACTGACAACAACCGCCATTCGCCACTAAGTGGTGGTGACGTCACCACGACGCTTGTGCCAGGCTATGTGCACCTTGAGGCCACGTGAAGTGTCGAACGCCCGCTGGCAGGAGGTCACGGGGCAGACCCAGATGCCACAGGTCGCTGACTGAGACGACTGGCTGATGCACCACCTGTATCCCTTACTGTGTCAACTTGCTGTGCTTTATCCACCCGGCGCACCGCTCGTTGTTGTGAGCGTCGCTCCTCCGCCCTCCGTTGTTGTTGGAGGGCGACTGCCTCCAACTGCCCAGTAGCGTCCTTCACGAGCCTCCTCCACAGAGGCCGATCTTGACACCGCTGGTACCAGTCATCGGCAAGTCCACTCAGCTCCATGTCCTCCTGTACCACATCACTCCATCTCTTCTCTAGCCCGTGCCGCGCCCGTTTAGCCCCCTCGATCCGGCCGAACAAAAGCTGTTTAGGCATGCGGTGGCTGGGCATGCGGGCTACATGACCCAGCCAACGCAGCCTTGCCTGCCGGAGGAGCTTACCGATGGGACTTTGTCCACATCTTGCTAGGATTTGTGAGTTCCTCACACAATCCAGCCTGGTTAAACCCAGGATGGATCGTAGGCAGGCCAGCCTAAATGTTTATAAACGGCAAAGATGCTCCATTAGGGGGGTCCACGTTTCGCAAGCGTAGAAACGAGAGGGAATGACCGTGGCCGAGAAGACCTGAAGCTTCCTGTGGAGTAACAGACCAGGTAGCTTCCACACAGCGTTACGCAACCGATGAAAAGATAATGCCGCTCGACTGATTCGGAGTCAGACCTCTGCTGTTAAACCGGAGCCGGTCATGAGCACACTGCCCAGGAATAGGAAACTCTCCACTCTCTCCTCTACCGCCCCATCACCTATTGGGAGTTTGGCCAGGAGACGTCATAGACGCCTGTCCCCCCGGGGCCTCCAGCACAAGCTAAAAATAAAAAATGTAAATCGTAGTTTGGTGGTAGTTAATTGAAGGTGAATAGGTTACCAACCACTCACACCAGTCCAGAGCCCCCAAAACAACTCACATTCACACACACACCCCACAGACTCACGCACACAACACACACTTTCTCTCACACACACACAGACTCTCACACACACAGACTCTCACACACACAGACACACTCACCATTAGTACCATTCATTTAACACACACAACATAGACTGACACATACAACTCACACACACACTCATACACACACTCACACACACACACACCACCGACTCACGCACACAACATAGAGTCTCACAACAACAACAACAACAACCGCCATTCGCCACTAAGTGGCGGTGACGTCACCACGATGCTTGTGCCAGGCCAAGTGCACCTTGAGGCCACGTGAAGTGTCGAAAGCCCGCTGGCAGGAGGTCACGGGGCAGACCCAGGTGCCACTGGTCGACTGACCGAGATGACCGAGATGACTGGCTGATGCACCACCTGTGCCCCCTACTGTGCCAACTTGCTGTGCTTTAGCCACCCGGCGCTCCGCTCGTTGTTGTGAGCGTCGCTCCTCCGCCCTCCGTTGTTGTTGGAGGGCGACTGCCTCCAACTGCCCAGTAGCGTCCTTCACGAGCCTCCTCCACTGAGGCCGATCTTGACACCGCTGGTACCAGTCATCGGCAAGTCCACTCAGCTCCACGTCCTCCTGTACCACATCACTCCATCTCTTCTCCAGCCCGTGCCGCGCCCGTCTAGCCCCCTCGATCCGGCCGAACAAAAGCTGTTTAGGCATGCGGTGGCTGGGCATGCGGGCTACATGACCCAGCCAACGCAGCCTTGCCTGCCGGAGGAGCTCACTGATGGGACTTTGCCCAGATCTTTCAAGGATTTGTGAGCTCCTCACACAATCCAGCCTGGTTAAACCCAGGATGGATCGTAGGCAGGCCAGCCTAAATGTTTCCAACCGGCGAAGATGCTCCACCAGGGGGGTCCACGTCTCGCAAGCGTAGAGAAGGGAGGGAATGACCGTGGCCGAGAAGACCTGAAGCTTCGTGCGGCGCGACAGACCAGGTAGCTTCCACACAGCGTTACGCAACCGATGAAAAGATATTGCCGCTCGACTGATTCGGAGTGAGACCTCTGCTGATAGACTGGAGCCGGTCATAAGCACACTGCCCAGGTATGGGAAACTCTCCACTCTCTCCACAACTGCCCCATCACCAATTGGGAGTTGTGGGGGTGGAGTGTCCGATGGTACAAAATACCCAGGCAGGTGCTTGGTTTTGGTGGGGCTGATGGTAAGGCCCCACCTCTTAGTGGCACGCTCCAGTCTCAGCAGCAGCGCCTCCAACTCCTCTTCTGAATGAGCAGCTATTACCAAATCATCGGCATACATAACGTGGTTGACCAATAGGGAGCCATCCCTTGATCGCACCCGGGCGTCGATCAGCCTCCCATTATATCTGTACCAAACGGAAATTCCCCCGGTACAGCTATTGAAGGCTTCACGAACTACGCGGTCAAAATAGATGTTAAATAATGTGGGAGCCAGAGGACATCCCTGTCGCACCCCAAGGTGTACAGGGAAAGGCTCCGACTCCCGGCCACGTAGTTTTACCCGGGCCCGCTCACCATCATGAAGGTCCTTAATGATCGTGAGCAGAGGGTCAGGGACTCCGAAAGCACGAAGAACAACCCAGAGTCCAGTCCTACTGATGGTATCATAGGCCTTGACCAGGTCAATAAAGCAGAGATGTAGGTCTTTTTGGAATTCCCTACACCTCTGCTGTAGCAGACGGACAGAAAATATGGCATCTGTGCAGGACCGCCCTTTCCTGAAACCGCATTGGGGCTCCGCAAGCCCCTCCTCAGCGTGCCTAGCAAGGCGATGTTGAATAATCCTTGCCAGGACCTTACCCGGCACACTGAGGAGTGAGATGCCCCTGTAGTTGTTACAGTCTGTGCGGTCCCCCTTCTTAAAGAGGGGGACCACCAGGGCATCCTTCCAGTCCTGCGGAACCCGTCCAGTGGTCCAGACTGTTGTTATGATGTCATATAGGGCAGTCTGTGCACAAACGCCACCCTCCCTCAGCATTTCGCTTGGGAGATCATCTCTGCCCGGTGCCTTCCCTGGTCTCAGACTCCGGATCGCCCTCAGTACTTCCTCAACAGCTGGAACCTCAGCCAGCCACTCACAGGGGGTGACCTCTTCCAATATTTGAGGCACCGCAGCCTCAGCAGGGTTATCCCCACTTTGTGCCATGATGTTTTCCTGGCTGAGAGAATTTCCCTCCCCCAGGACCTCACAGAAATGCTCAGCAAATCTGCAAACCTGTTCCTGGGGGTCGGAGATTGGATCACCGTTTTTTCCTCTAATGATGGTAATAGGTGTGGCGCTGCAGGTTACTTTTTTGATGGAGTTAAATAGTGATTTGTGATCACGGGCCACTGAGGCAGACTCCATCTCCTCAGCAACCCGCGACCACCACCCATCCTTACAACGCCTTACGGCTCTCCGAACTTCCGAGCGAAGGCTGCGGTAAACCTCCTCATTCTCTGACGTGGGATGCTGTAGGCGATGAGAGTGGGCCTGTCGCTTTTTCTCAATTAACCTGAACACCTCCTCTGTCAGCCAGGGTTTCTGGGGAGGTCTGGACCGCGTACCCAAAGCAGCCATTGCAGCTGCATGAGTCACAGTCCTAAACCTCGCCCATTTACCCTCGACATCAGGTGGAGTGGGGGACGATGCCAACCCCAGCTGCAAGCGATGATGAAATTCTCGCTTGCAACTTTCATCAGCTAACTGAGACCAGGCCACTTTTGGTTGGAATGGGATCCTGGGTGTACACCCACCACCGGAGTGGAAGAAAGGCAGGCGCATCTTACAGATGACTAGTCGATGGTCAGAGGACAGATCAGCTCCACGGTAGGTCCTGGTGTCAAGGACATGGGTTCGCATCCGCTGGTCCGTCACTATGTAGTCCAGCAGATGTTCTTGCTTGGACCCGGCACACAACATAGAGTCTCACACACACAGACTCACACTCAGACACACTCACACACTCACCATTAGTAACATCCATTTAACACACACAACACAGACTGACACATACAACTCAGACACACACACTTATACACACACTCACACACACTCACACACACACACCACAGACTCACGCACACAACACACACTTTCTCTCACACACACACAGACTCTCACACACACAGACTCTCACACACACAGACACACTCACCATTAGTACCATTCATTTAACACACACAACATAGACTGACACATACAACTCACACACACACTCATACACACACTCACACACACACACACCACCGACTCACGCACACAACATAGAGTCTCACACACACACACTCACACACACACACAGACTCACACATTCACCATTAGTAACATTCACTCCACACGTTTTATCTCAGCGGGGAGCTCAAATTGCCAAGCGATTTCAACATCTGTAATTGCGTATAAAGATGCATCTAGACCGTCGCGAACCAGTGAATACAAATAAGAATTAATGACACACACACACAGATAAAGATCACCCGCGTAGCCTCGATATACTGTTGGGGCAAGTGCTGTTAGCGAGCACCTATTAAGGGTCTGCACGGCACACGAGTGGGTAGTGGTGCGGGGTGGGGGTTAGATGTGTGACCAACGCAACGCCTGGCCGCCTTTGTCTCCCCCTGATGCCTGCTAAGGTACTCGTAGCAGCGAGGGTTGGTGGATTACACACAGATGGGGTTGTGAAAGTCCCTTGCTTCCCGTGGGGGAGGAGTCGTAGCCCAGGCTCTGGCAGGAGAAGGCGGTACGGCAAAGTGTGTGGACTTATCTCCATCTGTTCCACCACCACTGCAACCAACAACCGCCACCAAGACCACCGCCAACCGCCAACACCAACCGCCACCACCACCAACCGCCAACACCAACTGCCACCACCACCAACCGCACACCACCACCACCACAACTAACTGCCACCACCACCACCAACCGCCACTACCACCACCAACTGCCGCCGCCACCACCACTAACAACCGTCACCACCACCAGCACCAACCGCCAACACCACCACCAACCGCCACCATCACCACCAACCGCCACCACCAACTGCCACCACCAACCACCACCACCAACCGCCACCGCCACCTCCACCAACCGCCACCGCCACCTCCACCAACCGCAAACGCCACCACCAACCGCCAGCACCACAAACCACCACGACAACCAACTGCCACCACCACCCACTATCCTGCAACCACCAACAGCCATCCGCCGCCACCACCACCAACACCACCACCTCCACCAACACCACCACCAACCAACCACCACTACCAGCCAACCACCAACCACCACCAACAACAATCAACTATCACCACCACCACCACCGCAGCCGCCAGCCAGCCGCCACCACCACCACGACGGGGATTTAAATGTCGCAGTCGTTCCGCTCTCTCCATCCATCAGCGCAGAAGTTTAATTTGGGTTCTGGACATGCCCCAGATATGGGGCGGGGGGGGGAAGGTGGAAGGGGGGGGATCGATAAGCGAGATGGAGACTGAGATCAGCGGACCAAACATCACCACGGGTCAACTAATCACCAACCACGCTCCGTCTTTGCGCCTTTAACCAATTGACTCACCGCCCCCGCCTCTCCCCGCCTCCCCCGCCGCCCTATTAAAACAGAGATTTAACTCGACCCGCGCTGCCCGCGCCTGATGATTGTTGCTGAACGCCGTTGGCATCTGGGAGGAGCAATTCACGCCATCAGTCGCGTGAAGTCGCATCGAGTTGAAACAGATTGGTCGGATCTTTCTCTCTCTCTCTATGCCAACGAATATATTGAAATCGCCTCCAGTGCCTTTGCTTGCTGGCGGCAATAAAAGTTGTTTAAAAGTCAAAGTCTGCGAACGAAATCGTCTCCCTTCTCCTCTCTGAACGTCGCCAGCCCTCCCCCTTCCTTAATTCACCCCTCTCCACATCATTACCTTTCCTCACCATCCCTTCCCCATTACTCAAACCCCATCCCTTGACCCATCATCATCATCACCCTCCCTTACCATCCCTTCACCATCACTCAAACCCCATCCCATGTCCCATCACCATCATCATCACCCTTCCTCACCATCCCTTCCCCAACACTCAAACCTCATCCCTTGACCCATCATCATCATCACCCTCCCTTACCATCCCATCACTCAAACCCCATCCCTTGACCCATCATCATCATCACCATCCCTCCCCCATCACTCAAACCCCATCCATTCCCCCATCATCATCACCCTCCCTCACCATCCCTTCCCATCACTCAAACCCCATCCCATGACCCATCATCATGATCACCCTCCATTACCATCCCTTCCCCATCACTCAAACTCCATCCCTTGACCCATCATCATCATCACACATCCTTACCATCCCTCCCCCAAAACTCAAACCCCATCCCATGACCCATCATCATCATCATCACCCTTCCTTACCATCCCATCACTCAAACCCCATGCCCTGTCCCATCATCATCATCATCATCACCATCCCTCCCCCATCACTCAAACCCCATCCTTTGCCCCATCATCATCATCATCACCCTCCCTTTACAATCCCTTCCCCATCACTCAAACCCCATCCCTTACCCCATCATCATCATCACCCTCTCTCACCATCCCTTCACCAACACTCAAACCCCATCTCTTGACCCATCATCACCATCATCACCCTCCCTTACCATCCCATCACTCAAACCCCATCCCATGACCCATCATCATCATCACCCTTCCTCACCATCCCTTCCCCTCCCCCAAAACTCCCCCCTGCCCCCCACCCCTGCTATCCCTTTCCCCCCATCAGCCAGTAATAATTGGTGTACCATTTTGAATTATTTGGTAAAGCGCTGTGACCAATGCGTAGACATAACCCATGCAATTCTCCACAACGTGGACTCGTTGTGTAGGCGGGGTCTGTGCAGAAGCTAGATTTGAAGCTTTCGTGACTGCAAGGATTCATATTCTTAGGTTTTTTCGGTAAAGTCACGTCGGTAAAAAATTAAAATTAATAAAAGTAGAATAAAAATAAAAATCACGACGTTTCGGAGGCAACACAAGCTTCCGTTTCAGGCGGAACCGTCACAGCCCGACAGCTGTATCACTTGATACAGCTATCACTTGATACAGCTATCACTTGATACAGCTGTCACTTGATACAGCAATCGTGCTGTGACGGTTCCACCTGAAGACGGAAGCTTGTGTTGCCTTCGAAACGTCGTGATTTTTATTTTTATTTTACTTTTATTAATTAAAATTTTTTTACCTACGTGACTTTACCGAAAAAAACCTAAGAATATGTGCAGAAGCTGTTCGTACATTATTAGTGCCCATTTCTTTTGTACAGAGAGAGAGAGGGGACACGGATAGGCCCTCTCTACGTTGGTCTGGGTGCCCATGCGAATCTCTGGGCCTCGGTGTGAATGTCTCGGTTCCTTTGTTTGGGGCCGTCCATAAATGACGTCACGTGATTTTGGACGATTTTTGACCCCCCCTCCCCCCCCCTGGTCACACGACGTCACAAAAAGTCAGACCCCCCCTCTCAAATATGACATTCAGACTCTGTCTTATCGACAGACATGTTCTTCACCTGAGGACGGCTGCTTGCGTTGTGGCTGAAACGTCGTGAGAATTGTATTTTATTATGTTTTATTTTCATTATTTTATTATTTCTCTTCTACGTGACTTTACCGAAAGAACCAAGAAGATGAATCCCTGCAGTCACGAAAGCTTTAAATCGAAATATAAAACATTCTTCAAATCGCTTTAAACTATTGTAATTGTAGTGCGTATTTAATGCGGCGCTGCACTCTGATGTTGTAGGAGTGTTGTTGTAACAATTAGTGTTGTTGTAACAATTCTATATTTATTTAAAGTTGCGTATTTTCATGTGATGTCACATTTCTCAAACACCCCCCCTCCCTCGTCACACATCGTCACGAATGTCCGACCCCCCCCCCGCCCCTAGGTGCTTGACGTCATTTATGGACGGCCCCTTAAGTCTCTGGCAGTAGCGTCAGGAGCGTGGGGGGGGGGGCTGTCCCTTCCACATCTCCTGGTGAGCAAAGCTACGAGACGGGGGGGGGGGGGTTTCTTGACAACCGACGATGAGAAATGTTATGAAACATCCGAATGGATGTTTTACCCTTTCTAGCAATAACAATAAAACACGAGTTGCGTTACGATGTCCAAACACCCAAAAATAGATCGAGCTTTCGCGAGCGGTCAATTGACCGCATCCACCACACACAGCTCTTGCTGTGAACGTGCAAACAAAACACGTGGCTTTGATACTGGTAGGAACCTCCTGGTTACACCAGCCCACAGGGGATTATTGTGTCCGTCCGTCCGTCGTGCAGGGTGGGGCTGGGTGGGGAGGGGAGGGTGGGGAGGGGCTGGGTGCGGAGGGGAGGGTGGGGAGGGGCTGGGTGGGGAGGGTGGGGAGGGGCAGGGTGGGGAGGGTGGGGAGGGGCTGGGTGGGGAGGGTGGAGAGGGGCTGGGTGCGGAGGGGAGGGTGGGGAGGGGCTGGGTGGGGAGGGTGGGGAGGGGCTGGGTGGGGAGGGTGGGGAGGGGCTGGGTGGGGAGGGTGGAGAGGGGCTGGGTGCGGAGGGGAGGGTGGGGAGGGGCTGGGTGGGGAGGGTGGAGAGGGGCTGGGTGCGGAGGGGAGGGTGGGGAGGGGCTGGGTGGGGAGGGTGGGGAGGGGCTGGGTGGGGTGGGGCTGGGTGGGGAGGGTGGGGAGGGGCTGGGTGGGGAGGGTGGGGAGGGGCTGGGTGGGAAAGGTGGGGCTGGGTGGGGAGGGGCTGGGTGGGGGAGTGGGGCTGGGTGGGGAGGGTGGGGAGGGGCTGGTCACCCCGTGGTGCCCTTATAAAACTCAACGTTTAACCTACTCACGCCGGCTTGTGCCCGCCCTCACAGTCGGGCATATTTGCGGAATACACCACGCCGCCGTTGACCCTGCAGGCCATTGACCGAGCAACCCAACGTTCCTACCAGCTCCCTCCGCAGGAATGTGTTTATAATCTACGACGCTTTGTCTTTGAAACAGCAGCAGTAACAGCAGCAGTCTTCTCTTAGGGGCAGTTCTCGACTTACGAACAAGATTCGTAAGTGACACGGCGGCGGTGCTGTAAGTCGGAACGCAACGAGGCACCGTGTTTCGAAATGCCCGTAGGGTGAGCGTCATTAATGGTGTTAGGCTGCAACGATAGGAAGGGAAGAAGCGATGTTAAACTCACGCATGCGAATACGTATTGCACGTTTGCGTCTAATGTATGGTAAATAGAAGAAAGGAAAATAAATAAACTTAATTCGTTTTAAAAACAAAATCGGTTTGATTGTCGGTGATAATGCTTGCTCGCCTTGTCGGAAGGAGGTATACGAGTCAGCAGAGTTGCACACACGCTGGGTACGCGCACACTCACACAACAACAACAGCATGTTCTTGGTTCTGTAGTGTTGTAAAGGACGGACTAATAAACTCCACTACAGTTCTTTCGGTAAAGTCACGTAGAAGGGAAATAATAAAATAAGAAAAATATAAACATAAAACAATATTTTTTATTTTATTCATATGCTTGGTTCTTTTGGTAAAGTCACGTAGAAGGGAAATAATAAATTAATAAAATAATACACATAAAACAATATTTTTTTTATTTTATTCATATGCTTGGTTCTTTCGGTAAAGTCATGTAAAAAGGAAATAATAAAATAATGAAAATAAAACAATAAAATTCTCACGACGTTTCGGCCACAACACAAGCAGCCGTCCTCAGGTGAATAACAGAGCTGTCGGGGAAAAAAAAAACACCTGAGGACGGCTGATTGTGTTGGGGCCGAAACGTCGTGCGAATTTAATAATGTTTTATTATTTATTATTTTTTTATTTCCCTTCTACGTGACTTTACCGAAAGAACCAAGAATACGAATCCCTGCAGTCACGAAATCTTTAAATCGAAACAACAACAACAGCTGCCATTCGCCACCAAGTGGCGGTGACGTCCCCACGACGCTTGTGCCAGGCTAGGTGCACGTTGAGGCCACGTGACGTGTGTCGAACGCCCGCACGGCAGGAGGTCACGGGGCAGACCCAGCAGGTGCCACGGGTCGACTGACCGAGACGAGAGGGCCGATGCCACCACATGAGCCCCCTGCCGTGCCAACTTGCTGTGCTTTATCCGCCCCGGTGGCTCCGCTCGTTGTTGTGAGCGTCGCTCCTCTGCCCTCCGTAGTTGTTGCTGGAGGGCGACTGCCTCCAACTGCCCAGTAGCGTCCTTCACGAGCCTCCTCCTCCACACACACAAAGACAAATGTCCCCCGTATAGCCTTAACAGACTGTTGGGGCAAGTGCTGTTAGCGAGCACCTATGAAGGCCGGCACGGCACACGAGGGGGTGGGTGGCTAGCACCACGCCCGACCGCCTTTGTCTCCCCAGTGGCGATGTTTTTACACACCCCCACCGGTTACTGATTTGAGGCTGAGTCGACCTAGGGGAGGACCAGGACCGGTTCAGATATTCGTCACTGGTGGTGACCGTTGAGGGGGAATCGAACTCGGGTCGCTGGATTTGCAGCGTAGCGCGAAAACTGCTGCACTACTGCTCCCCCACACTCTCACATACACAATCACACCCACACACACACAATCACACACACTCACACACACTCTCACACACACACACTCACACACACACAATCACACACACACTCTCTCACACACACACTCTCTCACACACACTCTCAGACACACTCTCACACACACACACTCTCACACACTCTCACATACACAATCACACCCACACACATACAATCACACCCACACACTCTCACACACACACAATCACACCCACACACTCTCACACACACACACACACTCTCACACACTCTCACATACACAATCACACCCACACACATACAATCACACCCACACACTCTCACACACACACAATCACACCCACACGCTCTCACACACACACACTCTCACACACTCTCACATACACAATCACACCCACACACATACAATCACACCCACACACTCTCACACACACACAATCACACACACACTCTCACACCCACACACTCTCACACACACACTCTCACACACGCACACAATCACACCCACACACTCTCACACACACACAATCACACCCACACACATACAATCACACCCACACACTCTCACACACACACAATCACACCCACACACACACTCTCACACACACACACTCTCACACACACACATACTCTCACACACACACTCTCTCACACACACTCTCAAACACACACACACTCTCACACACACACACAATCACACACACACACAATCACACCCACACACTCTCACACACACACTCTCACACACACACTCTCACACCCACACACTCTCACACACACAATGGAATATCAGAACCTATATATTTCTGTCCTGGCTTAAATGACAACAAATGCGTTGCCCGGGGCATCAATGGAGCAAAATTATTTGGGACTTCCTTTGCCTGATCGAGACATATGACAAACACACACACACATACATACAATAAAAGACAAAGATCCCCCGTATAGCCTTAACAGACTGGAGG
>NC_083835.1:6410834-6428097 GCF_015708825.2 Lethenteron reissneri
AGTAATAATAATCAGACTCGAGCAGAAAACATTATCCGTAAATTACCGCGTTGAAGCCGCACGTGGGACGAGTCCCCGTACTGATAGAACGAGGCAGGGACCTCCTGGGGAAATAAGCCTCGAGTCTCATTGACGCTTTCCATGGTAAAGCCAGCAGAATCATCAGCAGCATCAGCAGCATCAGCAGCAGCAGCAGCAAGATCATCATCATCAGCAGGAGCAGGATCATCAACAAGGAAAGCATTGTCATCAGCAGCATCAGCAGCAGCAGCAGCAAGATCATCATCATCAGCAGGAGCAGGATCATCAACAAGGAAAGCATCATCATCAGCAGCAGCAGCAGCTACAGAAGTTTCTGCAAGAAATCATCGTCATTGATTATCATCATCATCAGCAGCAAGATCATCATCATCATCAGCAGCAGCAGCAGCAGGATCATCATCATCAGTAGCAGGATCATCAACAAGTAAAGCATCATCGTCATCATCATCAGCAGCAGCGACAGAAGCTTCTGCAAGAAATCATCGTCATTGATTATCATCATCAACAGCAGAATCATCATCATCATCAGCAGCAGGATCATCAACAAGGAAAAGCATAGTCATCATCATCATCAGCAGCAGCAGCGACGGATGTTTCTGCAAGAAATCATCGTCATTGATTATCATCGTCAACAGCAGAATCATCATCATCAGCAGCAGCAGCTACAGAAGTTACTGCAAGAAATCATCGTTATTGATGATCATCATCAACAGCAGAATCATCATCATCAACAGCAGAATCATCATCATCATCAGCAGCAGCAGTTACAGATGTTTCTGCAAGAAATCATCGTCATTGATTATCATCATCAACAGCAGAATCATCACCATCAGCAGCAGCAGCAGCAGGATCATCAACAAGAAAAGAATAGTCATCATCATCATCAGCAGCAGCATCAGAAAGGAACTCATCGCCGTCATCATCATCATCAGCAGCAGCATCAGCAAGGAAATCAGTCGTCATTATCATCAACACCATTATCATCAACAGAATTAGCGTAATATCAGCAGCAAGGAAATCATCATCAGCAGCAGCATTAACAGCATCATCATCAATATCATCATCAGCAGCAGCACCATTAACACTATCATCAGCAGCACCATCAACACTATCATCATCAGCATCAACACTATCATCGTCATCATCAGCAGCACCATCAACACTATCATCAGCAGCACCATCAACACTATCATCATCAGCATCAACACTATCATCATCATCAGCAGCAGCAACATCAACATTATCATCACCATCAGCAGTAGCATCAACATTATCATCATCAGCATCGACACTATCATCATCAGCAGCAGCAGCATCAACACGAGCATCATCAGCAGCAGCATTAACAATATTGTCATCATCAATATCATCATCAGCAGCATCAACAATATCATCATCAGCAACGGCATCTGCGGCACCATCACCATGCATTATTAACATCATCATCAGTATCAATAACCATCATCAGTATCAATCATCATCAGCAGCAGCTGGATCATCATCATCACCATCAGCAGCATCAGCAGCACCACTGGGTAAACACGGGAAGCAATCCCCGCCATCACCACCACCATCACCACCATCACCACCATCACCGTCACCACCATCACCGTCACCACCATCACCACCATCACCACCACCATCACCACCACCATCACCACCACCATCACCACCACCATCACGGTCACCACCACCATCACCGTCACCACCATCACCGTCACCATCACCACCACCATCACCACCACCATCACCACCATTACCACCATCACCATCACCGTCACCACCACCATCACCGTCACCACCACCATCACCGTCACCACCATCACCGTCACCACCATCATCACCGTCACCACCACCATCACCGTCACCACCATCACCGTCACCACCATCACCACCATCACCGTCACCATCACCACCATCATCACCACCACCATCATCACCATCACCGCCATCATCACCATCATCACCACCACCGCCATCACCGCCACCACCACCATCACCACCATCACCACCACCATCACCACCACCATCACCACCACCATCACCACCATCACCATCACCACCATCATCATCATCACCGTCACCACCACAATCACCGTTGCCACCATCACCGCCATCACCATCACCAGCACCATCACCACCGTCACCACCATCATCACCACCGTCACCAGCACCACCATCACCGCCATCACCAGCACCACCACCGCCATCACCACCATCACCACCACCGCCATCACCACCGTCACCACCACCATCACCACCACCATCACCACCATCACCACCACCACCACCATCACCACCATCACCACCACCATCACCACCACCACCATCACCACCATCACCACCACCGCCATCACCACCGTCACCACCACCATCACCACCACCATCACCACCACCACCACCATCACCACCATCACCACCACCATCACCACCACCACCACCATCACCACCATCACCACCACCATCACCACCACCATCACCGCCATCACCACCATCACCACCACCGCCATCACCACCATCACCACCACCATCACCACCACCATCACCACCACCATCACCACCACCATCACCACCACCATCACCACCACCATCACCACCATTACCACCATCACCGTCACCACCACCATCACGGTCACCACCACCATCACCGTCACCATCACCACCACCATCACCACCACCATCACCACCACCATCACCACCATTACCACCATCACCATCACCGTCACCACCACCATCACCGTCACCACCACCACCATCATCACCGTCACCACCACCATCACCGTCACCACCATCACCGTCACCACCATCACCACCATCACCGTCACCATCACCACCATCATCACCACCACCATCATCACCATCACCGCCATCATCACCACCACCACCATCACCACCATCACCACCACCATCACCACCACCATCACCACCACCATCACCACCATCACCATCACCACCATCATCATCATCACCGTCACCACCACAATCACCGTTGCCACCATCACCGCCATCACCATCACCACCACCATCACCACCGTCACCACCATCATCACCACCGTCACCACCACCGCCATCACCGCCATCACCACCACCACCACCATCACCACCGTCACCACCACCATCACCACCGTCACCACCATCATCACCACCGTCACCACCACCGCCATCACCGCCATCACCACCATCACCACCATCACCATCACCGCCATCACCACCATCACCACCATCACCACCACCGCCATCACCACCGTCACCACCACCATCACCACCACCACCATCACCACCACCGTTTCATTTCCCTCCCTGCTTTCCCTGGTCTTGACCTCACCGCTGTTTCCAATATAACAATGTGGGTGGTGGGGGGAGTGGTGGGGGTGGTGGGGGGAGTGGTGGGTGGTGGTGGAAATAATCAGAGGTCCACCCAGGATATCGAGTTCAGGGTTCACGGTAATTAGGTCCAGATTATGGGTGGGAGGGAGCGGTGGCGCAGCGGTTGGCGCGCTACGATGAATGCACCTAAACTTGGCATGAAGCCGAGATCGATGACCAGTGCGGTGCAGTAGCTGTTAGCGCTACGCTGCCAAACCGGTTAGCTGCTGCCAAACCGGTTAGCCGCTGCCAAACCGATTAACCGCTGCCAAACCGGTTAGCTAGCTGCCAAACCGGTTAGCCGCTGCCAAACCGGTTAGCTAGCTGCCAAACCGGTTAGCCACTGCCAAACCGGTTAGCCGCTGCCAAACCGGTTAGCCGCTGCCAAACCGGTTAGCTGCCAAACCGGTTAGCTGCCAAACCGGTTAGCTGCCAAACCGGTTAGCTGCCAAACCGGTTAGCCGCTGCCAAATCGGTTAGCGCTCACGGCCACCAACACCAGTGACTATTATCTGAACCGGTCCCGGGGCCTCCCCTAGATCGACTCAGCCTCAAATGAGTACCTGGTGTTGCGTGTAAACATCGCCACTGAGGAGACAAAGGCGGCCGGGCGTGGTGCTGGCCACCCACCCCCTCGTGTGCCGTTCCGGCCGTCGTAGGTGGCCATTGCTTGCTAACGGCACTTGCCCCAGCAGTCTGGCAAGGCTACACGGGGCGGCTTTGTCTTTGGTGAGTGTAAGTGGGTTGACGGTGGAGGGGGAGGAGAGCGGTGGCGCTGCGGTTAGCGCACAACACTTCCAAACCCGGCCACAGCGAGGTTCGACTCCGGCACGGCTGCCTCTCCCCTAGGTCAACTCAGCCATAAATGAGTACATCACCTGATACTGAGCGCGTGTGTGAAATCGTCGCGACTTCGCGTGCACTGAAGATAAAGATCCCCTGTATAGCATTAACAAACTGTAGGGGCAAGTGCTGTTAGCGAGCACCTATGAAGGCCGGCACGGTACACGAGGGGGAGCGTGGCCAGCACCACGCCCGGCCGCCTTTGTCTCCCCAGTGGCGATGTTTAATGCACACCGCACCAGGTACTCATTTGAGGCTGAGTCGACCTAGGGGAGGCCCAGGACGGGTTCAGATAATCGTCACTGGTGTTTGCCGTGAGCGGGAATCGAACTCGGGTTGCCAGGTCCGTAGTGCAGCGCGCTAACCACTGCGCCACCGCTCCCCACACGCGCACACAAACAAAGATCCCCCGTATAGCCTGAACAGACTGTAGGGGCAAGTGCTGTTAGCGAGCACCTATGAAGGCCGGAACGGTACACGAGGGGGTGGGTGGCCAGCACCACGCCCGACCGCCTTTGTCTCCCTAGTGGCGATGTTTACACACCGCACCAGGTACTCATTTAAGGCTGAGTCGACCTAGGGGAGGCCCAGGACCGGTTCAGATAATCGTCACTGGTGTTAGCCGTGAGCGGGAATCGAACCCGGGTCGCCAGGTTCATAGCGCAGCGCGCTAACCGCTACACTACCGCACACACACACACACAGACACACACACAGACACAGTCACAGACACACACACACACAGTCACACACACACAATCACACACACACAGACACACACACACATACACACACACGCACACACACACAATCACACACACACACAATCACACACACACAGACACACACACACACACAGACACACACACGCACGCATGGAGACAAAGACGGCCGGGTGTGCGTCGCGTACCGTGTCGGCCTTCACAAGCACTTGCCCCCCAAGAGCAGGCTAAGGGCTTCCTGGGGGACCTTTGCCTTGTGTTGTATACACGCATTGAACATTGATCTATCACTCGGGAGACTGAACAAGGTGCGAGGGGGGGGGGGCTCCTTGTGATTTGTTCATGGCTGATACAAACCCGCCTCCCCCCCACCTCTCTCTATCGCTTCTCTCTCTCTGTTGGGACGACGACGACGACGACGATGATGATGATGAGATCTAAAAGGTCAACTCCCTCGGGGGTGACCACGCAGCCCACGACCAGCTATTGTTTAGAGAGAGAGCGAGTGAGAGAGAGAGAGAAATGGTGTAGGGAGAGAGGGGGCAGAGAGAGATGGGGGGGGGGGGGTGTAGAGAGAGGGGGGTAAGGAGAGCAGAGCGTGAAATCTTTAGTGAAATAAAAAACAAAAAAATTAAATGAGGAACGGAGCAAAGTGTCCGACTACATCTTATTGTTTCATCTGCATCGTAAAATAAAGAGAGCGAGAGAGAGACAGCAGAAGAGACACGGGGAGTTAGAGATGGCGAGAGGAGATATTAAACACATTCCTGCGGAGGGAGCTGGTAGGAACGTCGGGTTGCTCGGTCAATGGCCTGCAGGGTCAACGGCGGCGTGGTGTATTCCGCAAATATGGCCGACTGTGAGGGCGGGCACAAGCCGGCGTGAGTAGGTTAAACGTTGAGTTGTATAAGGGCACCACGGGGTGACCAGCCCCTCCCCACCCAGCCCCACCCCTCCCACCCCGCACCCAGCCCCACGCTCCCCACCCAACCCCTCCCTACCCTCCCCTCCCCACCCAGCCCCTCCCTCCCCACCCAGCCCCTCCCCACCCAGCCCCTCCCCACCCTCCTTCCCCACCCAACCCCACCCCACTCTCCCCACCCAGCCCCTCCCCACCCTCCCTCACTCCCCACCCAACCCCCTCCCCACCCTCCCCTCCCCACCCAGCCCTTCCCTCCCCACCCAGCCCCTCCCTCCTCACCCAGCCCCTCCCTCCCCACCCTCCCCTCCCCCACCCAGCCCCTCCCCACCCTTCCCTCCTCACCCAGCCCCTCCCCACCCTCCCCTCCCCACCCAGCCCCTCCCTCCCCACCCAGCCCCTCCGTGCACGACGGACGGACACAATAATCCCCTGTGGGCTGGTGTAACCAGGAGGTTCCTACCAGTATAAGAGAGATCAGAGAGAGAGAGAGAGGACAGAGGCTGATTCAGATTTCTCGGAAGCTCTCGCTACCAATCTACCTGTCGTGACTGCAGTAATTACTCTTTGGTTCTTTCGGTAAAGTCGCGTATAAAGATAAAATAATAAATGAAATAAAAGCACGCTATTATTTAATTTATTGCTTTATCTTTAAAATAGAAAATAAATAATAAATTACACCTCTTTGGTTCTTTCGGTAAAGTCGCGTATAAAGATAAAATAATAAATGAAATAAAAGCACGCTATTATTTAATTTATTGCTTTATCTTTAAAATAGAAAATAAATAATAAATTTCACCTCTTTGGTTCTTTCGGTAAAGTCGCGTATAAAGATAAAATAATAAATTAAATAAAAGCACGCTATTATTTAATTTATTGCTTTATCTTTAAAATAGAAAATAAATAATAAATTTCACCTCTTGGTTCTTTCGGTAAAGTCGCGTATAAAGATAAAATAATAAATTAAATAAAAGCACGCTATTATTTAATTTATTGCTTTATCTTTAAAATAGAAAATAAATAATAAATTTCACCTCTTTGGTTCTTTCGGTAAAGTCGCGTATAAAGATAAAATAATAAATTAAATAAAAGCACGCTATTATTTAAATTATTGTTTTATCTTTAAAATAGAAAATAAATAATAAATGCCATCTCTTTGGTTCTTTCGGTAAAGTCGCGTATAAAGATAAAATAATAAATTAAATAAAAGCACGCTATTATTTAATTTATTGCTTTTTCTTTAAAATAGAAAATAAATAATAAATTTCACCTCTTTGGTTCTTTCGGTAAAGTCGCGTATAAAGATAAAATAATAAATTAAATAAAAGCACGCTATTATTTAAATTATTGCTTTATCTTTAAAATAGAAAATAAATAATAAATTACACCTCTTTGGTTCTTTCGGTAAAGTCGCGTATAAAGATAAAATAATAAATTAAATAAAAGCACGCTATTATTTAATTTATTGCTTTATCTTTAAAATAGAAAATAAATAATAAATTTCACCTCTTTGGTTCTTTCGGTAAAGTCGCGTATAAAGATAAAATAATAAATTAAATAAAAGCACGCTATTATTTAAATTATTGCTTTATCTTTAAAATAGAAAATAAATAATAAATTACACCTCTTTGGTTCTTTCGGTAAAGTCGCGTATAAAGATAAAATAATAAATTAAGTAAAAGCATGCTATTATTTAATTTATTGTTTTATCTTTAAAATAGAAAATAAATAATAAATTCCATCTCTTTGGTTCTTTCGGTAAAGTCGCGTATAAAGATAAAATAATAAATTAAATAAGAGCACGCTATTATTTAAATTATTGCTTTATCTTTAAAATAGAAAATAAATAATAAATTACACCTCTTTGGTTCTTTCGGTAAAGTCGCGTATAAAGATAAAATAATAAATTAAGTAAAAGCACGCTATTATTTAATTTATTGCTTTATCTTTAAAATAGAAAATAAATAATAAATGCCATCTCTTTGGTTCTTTCGGTAAAGTCGCGTATAAAGATAAAATAATAAATTAAATAAGAGCACACTATTATTTAATTTATTGCTTTATCTTTAAAATAGAAAATAAATAATACATTTCACCTCTTTGGTTCTTTCGGTAAAGTAGCGTATAAAGATAAAATAATAAATTAAATAAAAGCACGCTATTATTTAATTTATTGTTTTATCTTTAAAATAGAAAATAAATAATAAATTCCATCTCTTTGGTTCTTTCGGTAAAGTCGCGTATAAAGATAAAATAATAAATTAAATAAGAGCACGCTATTATTTAATTTATTGCTTTATCTTTAAAATAGAAAATAAATAATAAATTCCATCTCTTTGGTTCTTTCGGTAAAGTCGCGTATAAAGATAAAATAATAAATTAAATAACAGCACGCTGTTGCTTAATTTATTACTTTATCTGTATACGTGACTTTACCTGAAAGAACCAAAGAGATAATATAATTTATTATTTATTTTCTTTTATCCGGAACTCAGCCCTGGACAGCTCCGGGTGAAATTAAAACCCCGGCGTGTTATGATCACAGAGAGAGAGAGTTAGAGAGAGAGAGAGTGCTGGAGATTAATTAATAGAATTGAATTGAACGTCACGTTGATGGATGTGCTGTTGTTGTGCCGTTGTGCGTTGGACTTCGCACGCACCGGACGCGGCCAACGGCGCGAATCGGAGGTGCGCAACGATGACGTCGATGATGACGTCGATGATGATGACGTCGATGATGATGTCAATGATGACGTCGATGATGATGATGACGTCGATGATGATGATGATGGCGATGATGATGATGACGTAGATGATGATGATGACGTCGATGATGATGACGTAGATGATGATGATGACGATGATGATGATGACGTCGATGATGATGACGTTGATGATGATGATGACGTCGATGATGATGTCGTAGATGATGATGACGTAGATGATGACGTAGATGATGATGATGACGATGATGATGACGATGATGATATCAATGATGACGTCAATGATGACGTCGATGATGATGATGTCAATGATGACGTCGATGATGATGATGTCGATGATGATGACGATGATGATGATGATGGCGATGATGATGATGATGACGTAGATGATGATGATGATGATGTCGATGATGATGATGATGTCGATGATGATGACGATGATGATGATGATGATGTCGATGATGATGTCGTAGATGATGATGACGTAGATGATGACGTAGATGATGATGATGACGATGATGATGACGATGATGATATCAATGATGACGTCAATGATGACGTCGATGATGATGATGTCAATGATGACGTCGATGATGATGATGTCAATGATGACGTCGATGATGATGATGTCGATGATGATGATGATGACGTAGATGATGATGATGATGTCGATGATGATGATGATGATGACGATTATGATGATGATGACGTAGATGATGATGATGATGTCGATGATGATGATGATGACGATTATGATGATGATGATGACGTAGATGATGATGATGACGTAGATGATGATGATGATGTCGATGATGATGATGACGATGATGATGATGACGTAGATGATGATGATGACGTAGATGATGATGATGATGATGTCGATGATGATGATGATGACGATGATGATGATGATGATGACGTAGATGATGATGACGTAGATGATGATGATGATGAGGTAGATCTTTGTCTTTGTAACGTGGTGTAAACATCAGCGGTTGGGGAGACAAAGGCGGCTCGGCGTGGTGCAGACCTTCATAGGCGCTGCTGCTCCTACTCGCTAACAGCACTTGCCCGCAGCAGCCTGCTAAGGCTACACGGGGGCATCTTTCCCTTTGCTTGGCTACGTAGGGTGCAAAAGAAGTTCAACATACAGCGCCATGCATGTAGGTGTGTGTGTGTGAGCATGAGGAGCGGTAGCGCGGCGGTTAGCGCACTGCCCAACGAACCCGGCGGATCCAAGTTCGATTCCCGCTCACGGCCACCACCACGACCAGCGTGGCGAACATTTGAACCGGTCGTGGGGCCGTCCTTTAGGTCGACTCAGCCTTAAATAAATACCCACCATAGCTTGCCATGGTCCTGGCCACAGCGTGAGCTGCTGCTCGCGAACTGCACTTGCCCCAATAGCCCGCGTGGGCTACACGGGGCACCTTTGTCATTGTGTTCTGCGTCGTGTGCAGACGGACGTCACGAGGTGTCTGCTCGGTGCGGCGGAGATTCGCCACTAATGAGGGTTCAAGAACGTGGACCAATTAACTAGAGACCCCTCCCACCCCACCCACCTCCCCATCAACACATTCCTTAACCATCACTCAGCTGACATCCTCCACCATCACTCAGCTAACATCCTCCACCATCACTCAGCTGACATCCTCCACCATCACCCAGCTAACATCCTCCACCACCACTCAGCTAACATCCTCCACCATCACCCAGCTAACATCCTCCACCATCACTCAGCTGACATCCTCCACCATCACTCAGCTGACATCCTCCACCATCACTCAGCTAACATCCTCCACCATCACCCAGCTAACATCCTCCACCATCACCCAGCTAACATCCTCCACCATCACTCAGCTGACATCCTCCACCATCACTCAGCTAACATCCTCCACCATCACTCAGCTAACATCCTCCACCATCACTCAGCTGACATCCTCCACCATCACCCAGCTGACATCCTCCACCATCACTCAGCTGACATCCTCCACCATCACTCAGCTAACATCCTCCACCATCACTCAGCTAACATCCTCCACCATCACCCAGCTAACATCCTCCACCATCACCCAGCTAACATCCTCCACCATCACCCAGCTAACATCCTCAACCATCATTCAGCTAACATCCTCCACCATCACTCAGCTGACATCCTCCACCATCACTCAGCTGACATCCTCCACCATCACCCAGCTGACATCCTCCACCATCACTCAGCTGACATCCTCCACCATCACTCAGCTAACATCCTCAACCATCACTCAGCTGACATCCTCCACCATCATTCAGCTGACATCCTCCACCATCACTCAGCTAACATCCTCAACCATCACTCAGCTAACATCCTCAACCATCACTCAGCTGACATCCTCCACCATCACTCAGCTAACATCCTCCACCATCACCCAGCTGACATCCTTCACCATCACCCAGCTGACATCCTCCACCATCACTCAGCTGACATCCTCCACCATCACCCAGCTGACATCCTCCACCATCACCCAGCTAACATCCTCCACCATCACTCAGCTAACATCCTCCACCATCACTCAGCTTACATCCTCCACCATCACTCAGCTGACATCCTCCACCATCACTCAGCTGACATCCTCCACCATCACTCAGCTAACATCCTCCACCATCACCCAGCTAACATCCTCCACCATCACTCAGCTGACATCCTACACCATCACTCAGCTAACATCCTCCACCATCACCCAGCTAACATCCTCCACCATCACTCAGCTGACATCCTCCACCATCACCCAGCTAACATCCTCCACCATCACTCAGCTAACATCCTTCACCATCACCCAGCTAACATCCTCCACCATCACCCAGCTAACATCCTCCACCATCACTCAGCTGACATCCTCCACCATCACCCAGCTAACATCCTCCACCATCACTCAGCTGACATCCTTCACCATCACCCAGCTGACATCCTTCACCATCACCCAGCTAACATCCTCCACCATCACCCAGCTAACATCCTCCACCATCACCCAGCTAACATCCTCCACCATCACCCAGCTAACATCCTCCACCATCACCCAGCTGACATCCTCCACCATCACCCAGCTGACATCCTCCACCATCACTCAGCTAACATCCTCCACCAATCACCCAGCTAACATCCTCCACCATCACCCAGCTGACATCCTCCACCATCACCCAGCTAACATCCTCCACCATCACCCAGCTAACATCCTCCACCATCACCCAGCTAACATCCTCCACCATCACCCAGCTGACATCCTCCACCATCACCCAGCTAACATCCTCCACCATCACTCAGCTAACATCCTCCACCATCACTCAGCTTACATCCTCCACCATCACTCAGCTGACATCCTCCACCATCACTCAGCTGACATCCTCCACCATCACTCAGCTAACATCCTCCACCATCACCCAGCTAACATCCTCCACCATCACTCAGCTGACATCCTACACCATCACTCAGCTAACATCCTCCACCATCACCCAGCTAACATCCTCCACCATCACTCAGCTGACATCCTCCACCATCACCCAGCTAACATCCTCCACCATCACTCAGCTAACATCCTTCACCATCACCCAGCTGACATCCTTCACCATCACCCAGCTAACATCCTCCACCATCACCCAGCTAACATCCTCCACCATCACCCAGCTAACATCCTCCACCATCACCCAGCTGACATCCTCCACCATTACCCAGCTGACATCCTCCACCATCACTCAGCTAACATCCTCCACCATCACCCAGCTAAGATCCTCCACCATCACCCAGCTGACATCCTCCACCATCACCCAGCTAACATCCTCCACCATCACCCAGCTAACATCCTCCACCATCACCCAGCTAACATCCTCCACCATCACCCAGCTAACATCCTCCACCATCACCCAGCTGACATCCTCCACCATCACCCAGCTAACATCCTCCACCATCACTCAGCTGACATCCTCCACCATCACTCAGCTGACATCCTCCACCATCACCCAGCTAACATCCTCCACCATCACCCAGCTAACATCCTCCACCATCACCCAGCGACATCCTCCACCATCACTCAGCTGACATCCTCCACCATCACCCAGCTAACATCCTCCACCATCACCCACTAACATCCTCCACCATCACCAGCTGACCATCCTCCACCATCACTCAGCTAACATCCTCCACCATCACCCAGCTAACATCCTCCACCATCACCCGCTAACATCCTCCACCATCACTCAGCTGACATCCTCCACCATCACCCACCTGACAACCTCCACCTCACCCACCTGACTCCTCCACCATCACTCAGCTGACATCCTCCACCATCACCCAGCTAACATCCTCCACCATCACTCAGCTAACATCCTTCACCATCACTCAGCTAACATCCTCCACCATCACTCAGCTAACATCCTTTACCATCACTCAGCTAACATCCTTTACCATCACCCAGCTAACATCCTCCACCATCACTCAGCTGACATCCTTCACCATCACTCAGCTAACATCCTCCACCATCACTCAGCTAACATCCTTTACCATCACTCAGCTGACATCCTTCACCATCACTCAGCTAACATCCTCCACCATCACTCAGCTAACATCCTCCACCATCACTCAGCTAACATCCTCCACCATCACTCAGCTAACATCCTTTACCATCACTCAGCTAACATCCTTTACCATCACTCAGCTAACATCCTCCACCATCACTCAGCTGACATCCTTCACCATCACTCAGCTAACATCCTCCACCATCACTCAGCTAACATCCTTTACCATCACTCAGCTGACATCCTTCACCATCACTCAGCTAACATCCTCCACCATCACTCAGCTGACATCCTTCACCATCACTCAGCTAACATCCTCCACCATCACCCAGCTAACATCCTTTACCATCACTCAGCTAACATCCTCCACCATCACTCAGCTAACATCCTTTACCATCACTCAGCTAACATCCTTCACCATCACCCAGCTAACATCCTCCACCATCACTCAGCTAACATCCTTTACCATCACTCAGCTAACATCCTTCACCATCACTCAGCTAACATCCTTTACCATCACTCAGCTAACATCCTTCACCATCACCCAGCTAACATCCTTTACCATCACTCAGCTAACATCCTCCACCATCACTCAGCTAACATCCTTTACCATCACTCAGCTAACATCCTTCACCATCACCCAGCTAACATCCTCCACCATCACTCAGCTAACATCCTCCACCATCACTCAGCTAACATCCTTCACCATCACTCAGCTAACATCCTCCACCATCACCCAGCTAACATCCTCCACCATCACTCAGCTAACATCCTTTACCATCACCCAGCTAACATCCTCCACCATCACTCAGCTAACATCCTTCACCATCACTCAGCTAACATCCTCCACCATCACCCAGCTAACATCCTCCACCATCACTCAGCTAACATCCTTTACCATCACCCAGCTAACATCCTCCACCATCACTCAGCTAACATCCTCCACCATCACTCAGCTAACATCCTTTACCATCACTCAGCTAACATCCTTTACCATCACTCAGCTAACATCCTCCACCATCACCCAGCTAACATCCTCCACCATCACTCAGCTAACATCCTTTACCATCACTCAGCTAACATCCTTTACCATCACTCAGCTAACATCCTCCACCATCACTCAGCTAACATCCTTCACCATCACTCAGCTAACATCCTTTACCATCACCCAGCTAACATCCTCCACCATCACTCAGCTAACATCCTCCACCATCACCCAGCTGACATCCTCCACCATCACTCAGCTAACATCCTCCACCATCACTCAGCTAACATCCTCCACCATCACTCAGCTAACATCCTCCACCATCACCCAGCTAACAACCTCCACCATCACCCAGCCAACAACCTACATTACCCATCCATTAAAGCCCAAACTCACCATCACCACATCCATCCTCTTAAACGCCCATCATCATCATCACCCATCCCTTATTCCCCACCTCACAATCATCTTCATTATCTCAAACTCCTGCCCTCCCCAGCTCAATCAAGATAACAATTGATCATTTCGCCATCATGTCTGCCCCCCCCACACTCAAGCTCACAATGGATCATTCCACCATCATCTCTGCACCCGCCCCCCCCACACTCAAGCTCACAATGGATCATTCCACCATCATCTCTACACCCCCCCCCCCCACACTCAAGCTCACAATGGATCATTCCATCATCATCTCTGCACCCCCCCCCCCCCACACTCAAGATCACAATGGATCATTCCACCATCATCTCTGCACCCCCCCCTCCCCACACTCAAGCTCACAATGGATCATTCCACCATCATCTCTACACCCCCCCCCCCACACACTCAAGCTCACAATGGATCATTGCACCATCGTCTCTGCACCCCCCCCCCACACTCAAGATCGCAATGGATCATTCCACCATCATCTCTGCACCCCCCCCCCCCCCCCACACTCAAGCTCACAATGGATTATTCCATCATCATCTCTGCACCCCCCACCCCACACTCAAGATCACAATGGATCATTCCACCATCATCTCTGCACACACCCCCCCCCCCCCCCACACTCAAGATCTCAATGGATCATTCCACCATCATCTCTGCACCCGCCCCCCCCACACTCAAGATCACAATGGATTATTCCACCATCATCTCTGCACCCACCCCCCCACACTCAAGATCACAATGGATCATTCCACCATCATCTCTGCACCCCCCCCCCACACTCAAGATCACAATGGATTCATTCCACCATCATCTCTCACCCCCCCCCCCACACTCAAGATCACAATGGATCATTCCCACCATCATCTCTGCACCCCCCCCCACACACTCAAGATCACAATGGATCATTCCACCACCATCTCTGCACCCCCCCCCCCACACTCAAAGATCACAATGGATCATTTCCACCAACCATCTCTGCAACCCCCCCTCCCCACACTCAAGATCTCAATGGATCCATTCCACCATCATCTCTGCACCCCCCCCCCCCCACACTCAAGATCACAATGGATCATTCCACCATCATCTCTGCACCCCCCCCCCCACACTCAAGCTCACAATGGATCATTCACACCATCATCTCTAACACCCCCCCCCCCACACTCAAGCTCACAATGGATCATTCCATCATCATCTCTGCACCCCCCCCCCCACACTCAAGATCACAATGGATCATTCCACCATCATCTCTGCAACCCCCCCCCCCCCCACACTCAAGATCACAATGGATCATTCCACCATCATCTCTACACCCCCCCCCCCCCACACACTCAAGCTCACAATGGATCATTGCACCATCGTCTCTGCACCCCCCCCCCCACACTCAAGATCGCAATGGATCATTCCACCATCAATCTCTGCACCCCCCCCCCCCCCACACTCAAGCTCACAATGGATCATTCCACCATCATCTCTGGCACACCCCCCCCCCCCACACACTCAAGATCTCAATGGATCATTCCACCATCATCTCTGCACCCCCCCCCCCACACTCAAGCTCACAATGGATTATTCCATCATCATCTCTGCACCCCCCACCCCACACTCAAGATCACAATGATCATTCCACCATCATCTCTGCACCCCCCCCCCACACTCAAGCTCACAATGGATTATTCCATCATCATCTCTGCACCCCCCACCCCACACTCAAGATCACAATGGATCATTCCACCATCATCTCTGCACACCCCCCCCCCCACACTCAAGATCTCAATGGATCATTCCACCATCATCTCTGCACCCCCCCCCCACACTCAAGCTCACAATGGATTATTCGACCATCATCTCTGCACCCCCCCCCACACTCAAGATCACAATGGATCATTCCACCATCATCTCTGCACCCCCCTACACTCAAGATCTCAATGGATCATTCCACCATCATCTCTGCACCCCCCCTACACTCAAGATCTCAATGGATTATTCCACCATCATCTCTGCACCCCCCCCCCCCCCCCCCCCCCCACACACTCAAGATCACAATGGATCATTCCATCATCATCTCTGCATCCCCACCCCACACTCAAGATCACAATGGATCATTCCACCATTATCTCTGCAACCCCCCACCCCACACTCAAGATTACAATGGATCATTCCACCATCATCTCTGCACCCCCCTCCCTCCCCACACTCAAGATCACAATGGATCATTCCACCATCATCTCTGCACCCCCCCCCCCACACTCAAGATCACAATGGATCATTCCACTATCATCTCTGCACCCCCCCCCCCCACACACACTCAAGATCTCAATGGATCATTCCACCATCATCTCTGCACCCCCCCCCCCACACTCAAGATCACAATGGATCATTCCACCATCATCTCTGCACCCCCCCCCCACACTCAAGATCACAATGGATCATTCCACCATCATCTCTGCACCCCCCCACACTCAAGCTCACAATGGATCATTCCACCATCATCTCTGCACCCCCCCCCCCCCCACACGCAAGCTCACAATGGATCATTCCACAATCATCTCTGCAATCTCATTTCGCTCCCCACTCCCGCTCTCAAAGTGGAGCATTCCTCAAGCCCAAAGGACAAATTTGATTTGAATGAAATTTGCCTACTTACCTTTGTTTTAATTAAGTCACTCCAACTTCACACGGCTCCATT
>NC_083835.1:6435861-6481514 GCF_015708825.2 Lethenteron reissneri
ATGATGATGATTCGATGATTATGATGATGTCGATGATATGACGATGATGATGATGATATGTCGATGATGATTCGTAGATGATGATGACGTAGATGATGACGTCGATGATGATGATGACGATGATATGACGTGATGATATCAATGCTGACGTCAATGATGACGTCGATGATGATGATGTCAATGATGACGTCGATGAGATGATGTCATGATGACGTCGATTATGATGTTCGATGATGATGATGATGACGTAGATGATGATGATGATGATGTCGATGATGATGATGATGATGACGATTATGATGATGATGACGTAGATGATGATGATGATGTCGATGATGATGATGATGACGATTATGATGATGATGATGACGTAGATGATGATGATGACGTAGATGATGATGATGATGTCGATGATGATGATGACGATGATGATGATGACGTAGATGATGATGATGACGTAGATGATGATGATGATGATGTCGATGATGATGATGATGACGATGATGATGATGATGATGACGTAGATGATGATGACGTAGATGATGATGATGATGAGGTAGATCTTTGTCTTTGTAACGTGGTGTAAACATCAGCGGTTGGGGAGACAAAGGCGGCTCGGCGTGGTGCAGACCTTCATAGGCGCTGCTGCTCCTACTCGCTAACAGCACTTGCCCGCAGCAGCCTGCTAAGGCTACACGGGGGCATCTTTCCCTTTGCTTGGCTACGTAGGGTTGCAAAAGAAGTTCAACATACAGCGCCATGCATGTAGGTGTGTGTGTGTGAGCATGAGGAGCGGTAGCGCGGCGGTTAGCGCACTGCCCAACGAACCCGGCGGATCCAAGTTCGATTCCCGCTCACGGCCACCACCACGACCAGCGTGGCGAACATTTGAACCGGTCGTGGGGCCGTCCTTTAGGTCGACTCAGCCTTAAATAAATACCCACCATAGCTTGCCATGGTCCTGGCCACAGCGTGAGCTGCTGCTCGCGAACTGCACTTGCCCCAATAGCCCGCGTGGGCTACACGGGGCACCTTTGTCATTGTGTTCTGCGTCGTGTGCAGACGGACGTCACGAGGTGTCTGCTCGGTGCGGCGGAGATTCGCCACTAATGAGGGTTCAAGAACGTGGACCAATTAACTAGAGACCCCTCCCACCCCACCCACCTCCCCATCAACACATTCCTTAACCATCACTCAGCTGACATCCTCCACCATCACTCAGCTAACATCCTCCACCATCACTCAGCTGACATCCTCCACCATCACCCAGCTAACATCCTCCACCACCACTCAGCTAACATCCTCCACCATCACCCAGCTAACATCCTCCACCATCACTCAGCTGACATCCTCCACCATCACTCAGCTGACATCCTCCACCATCACTCAGCTAACATCCTCCACCATCACCCAGCTAACATCCTCCACCATCACCCAGCTAACATCCTCCACCATCACTCAGCTGACATCCTCCACCATCACTCAGCTAACATCCTCCACCATCACTCAGCTAACATCCTCCACCATCACTCAGCTGACATCCTCCACCATCACCCAGCTGACATCCTCCACCATCACTCAGCTGACATCCTCCACCATCACTCAGCTAACATCCTCCACCATCACTCAGCTAACATCCTCCACCATCACCCAGCTAACATCCTCCACCATCACCCAGCTAACATCCTCCACCATCACCCAGCTAACATCCTCAACCATCATTCAGCTAACATCCTCCACCATCACTCAGCTGACATCCTCCACCATCACTCAGCTGACATCCTCCACCATCACCCAGCTGACATCCTCCACCATCACTCAGCTGACATCCTCCACCATCACTCAGCTAACATCCTCAACCATCACTCAGCTGACATCCTCCACCATCATTCAGCTGACATCCTCCACCATCACTCAGCTAACATCCTCAACCATCACTCAGCTAACATCCTCAACCATCACTCAGCTGACATCCTCCACCATCACTCAGCTAACATCCTCCACCATCACCCAGCTGACATCCTTCACCATCACCCAGCTGACATCCTCCACCATCACTCAGCTGACATCCTCCACCATCACCCAGCTGACATCCTCCACCATCACCCAGCTAACATCCTCCACCATCACTCAGCTAACATCCTCCACCATCACTCAGCTTACATCCTCCACCATCACTCAGCTGACATCCTCCACCATCACTCAGCTGACATCCTCCACCATCACTCAGCTAACATCCTCCACCATCACCCAGCTAACATCCTCCACCATCACTCAGCTGACATCCTACACCATCACTCAGCTAACATCCTCCACCATCACCCAGCTAACATCCTCCACCATCACTCAGCTGACATCCTCCACCATCACCCAGCTAACATCCTCCACCATCACTCAGCTAACATCCTTCACCATCACCCAGCTAACATCCTCCACCATCACCCAGCTAACATCCTCCACCATCACTCAGCTGACATCCTCCACCATCACCCAGCTAACATCCTCCACCATCACTCAGCTGACATCCTTCACCATCACCCAGCTGACATCCTTCACCATCACCCAGCTAACATCCTCCACCATCACCCAGCTAACATCCTCCACCATCACCCAGCTAACATCCTCCACCATCACCCAGCTAACATCCTCCACCATCACCCAGCTGACATCCTCCACCATCACCCAGCTGACATCCTCCACCATCACTCAGCTAACATCCTCCACCATCACCCAGCTAACATCCTCCACCATCACCCAGCTGACATCCTCCACCATCACCCAGCTAACATCCTCCACCATCACCCAGCTAACATCCTCCACCATCACCCAGCTAACATCCTCCACCATCACCCAGCTGACATCCTCCACCATCACCCAGCTAACATCCTCCACCATCACTCAGCTAACATCCTCCACCATCACTCAGCTTACATCCTCCACCATCACTCAGCTGACATCCTCCACCATCACTCAGCTGACATCCTCCACCATCACTCAGCTAACATCCTCCACCATCACCCAGCTAACATCCTCCACCATCACTCAGCTGACATCCTACACCATCACTCAGCTAACATCCTCCACCATCACCCAGCTAACATCCTCCACCATCACTCAGCTGACATCCTCCACCATCACCCAGCTAACATCCTCCACCATCACTCAGCTAACATCCTTCACCATCACCCAGCTGACATCCTTCACCATCACCCAGCTAACATCCTCCACCATCACCCAGCTAACATCCTCCACCATCACCCAGCTAACATCCTCCACCATCACCCAGCTGACATCCTCCACCATTACCCAGCTGACATCCTCCACCATCACTCAGCTAACATCCTCCACCATCACCCAGCTAACATCCTCCACCATCACCCAGCTGACATCCTCCACCATCACCCAGCTAACATCCTCCACCATCACCCAGCTAACATCCTCCACCATCACCCAGCTAACATCCTCCACCATCACCCAGCTAACATCCTCCACCATCACCCAGCTGACATCCTCCACCATCACCCAGCTAACATCCTCCACCATCACTCAGCTGACATCCTCCACCATCACCCAGCTGACATCCTCCACCATCACCCAGCTAACATCCTCCACCATCACCCAGCTAACATCCTCCACCATCACCCAGCTGACATCCTCCACCATCACTCAGCTGACATCCTCCACCATCACCCAGCTAACATCCTCCACCATCACCCAGCTAACATCCTCCACCATCACCCAGCTGACATCCTCCACCATCACTCAGCTAACATCCTCCACCATCACCCAGCTAACATCCTCCACCATCACCCAGCTAACATCCTCCACCATCACTCAGCTGACATCCTCCACCATCACCCACCTGACAACCTCCACCATCACCCACCTGACATCCTCCACCATCACTCAGCTGACATCCTCCACCATCACCCAGCTAACATCCTCCACCATCACTCAGCTAACATCCTTCACCATCACTCAGCTAACATCCTCCACCATCACTCAGCTAACATCCTTTACCATCACTCAGCTAACATCCTTTACCATCACCCAGCTAACATCCTCCACCATCACTCAGCTGACATCCTTCACCATCACTCAGCTAACATCCTCCACCATCACTCAGCTAACATCCTTTACCATCACTCAGCTAACATCCTCCACCATCACTCAGCTGACATCCTTCACCATCACTCAGCTAACATCCTCCACCATCACTCAGCTAACATCCTTTACCATCACTCAGCTGACATCCTTCACCATCACTCAGCTAACATCCTCCACCATCACTCAGCTGACATCCTTCACCATCACTCAGCTAACATCCTCCACCATCACCCAGCTAACATCCTTTACCATCACTCAGCTAACATCCTCCACCATCACTCAGCTAACATCCTTACCATCACTCAGCTAACATCCTTCACCATCACCCAGCTAACATCCTCCACCATCACTCAGCTAACATCCTTTACCATCACTCAGCTAACATCCTTCACCATCACTCAGCTAACATCCTTTACCATCACTCAGCTAACATCCTTCACCATCACCCAGCTAACATCCTTTACCATCACTCAGCTAACATCCTCCACCATCACTCAGCTAACATCCTTTACCATCACTCAGCTAACATCCTTCACCATCACCCAGCTAACATCCTCCACCATCACTCAGCTAACATCCTCCACCATCACTCAGCTAACATCCTTCACCATCACTCAGCTAACATCCTCCACCATCACCCAGCTAACATCCTCCACCATCACTCAGCTAACATCCTTTACCATCACCCAGCTAACATCCTCCACCATCACTCAGCTAACATCCTTCACCATCACTCAGCTAACATCCTCCACCATCACCCAGCTAACATCCTCCACCATCACTCAGCTAACATCCTTTACCATCACCCAGCTAACATCCTCCACCATCACTCAGCTAACATCCTCCACCATCACTCAGCTAACATCCTTTACCATCACTCAGCTAACATCCTTTACCATCACTCAGCTAACATCCTCCACCATCACCCAGCTAACATCCTCCACCATCACTCAGCTAACATCCTTTACCATCACTCAGCTAACATCCTTTACCATCACTCAGCTAACATCCTCCACCATCACTCAGCTAACATCCTTCACCATCACTCAGCTAACATCCTTTACCATCACCCAGCTAACATCCTCCACCATCACTCAGCTAACATCCTCCACCATCACCCAGCTGACATCCTCCACCATCACTCAGCTAACATCCTCCACCATCACTCAGCTAACATCCTCCACCATCACTCAGCTAACATCCTCCACCATCACCCAGCTAACAACCTCCACCATCACCCAGCCAACAACCTACATTACCCATCCATTAAAGCCCAAACTCACCATCACCACATCCATCCTCTTAAACGCCCATCATCATCATCACCCATCCCTTATTCCCCACCTCACAATCATCTTCATTATCTCAAACTCCTGCCCTCCCCAGCTCAATCAAGATAACAATTGATCATTTCGCCATCATGTCTGCCCCCCCCACACTCAAGCTCACAATGGATCATTCCACCATCATCTCTGCACCCGCCCCCCCCACACTCAAGCTCACATGGATCATTCCACCATCATCTCTACACCCCCCCCCCCACACTCAAGCTCACAATGGATCATTCCATCATCATCTCTGCACCCCCCCCCCCCCCCCACACTCAAGATCACAATGGATCATTCCACCATCATCTCTGCACCCCCCCCCCCCCACACTCAAGCTCACAATGGATCATTCCACCATCATCTCTACCCCCCCCCCCCCCACACACTCAAGCTCACAATGGATCATTGCACCATCGTCTCTGCACCCCCCCCCCACACTCAAGATCGCAATGGATCATTCCACCATCATCTCTGCACCCCCCCCCCCCCCCCACACTCAAGCTCACAATGGATTATTCCATCATCATCTCTGCACCCCCCACCCCACACTCAAGATCACAATGGATCATTCCACCATCATCTCTGCACACCCCCCCCCCCCACACTCAAGATCTCAATGGATCATTCCACCATCATCTCTGCACCCGCCCCCCCCACACTCAAGATCACAATGGATTATTCCACCATCATCTCTGCACCCACCCCCCCACACTCAAGATCACAATGGATCATTCCACCATCATCTCTGCACCCCCCCCCCACACTCAAGATCACAATGGATCATTCCACCATCATCTCTGCACCCCCCCCCCCACACTCAAGATCACAATGGATCATTCCACCATCATCTCTGCACCCCCCCCCCCACACTCAAGATCACAATGGATCATTCCACCACCATCTCTGCACCCCCCCCCCCACACTCAAGATCACAATGGATCATTCCACCACCATCTCTGCAACCCCCCCTCCCACACTCAAGATCTCAATGGATCATTCCACCATCATCTCTGCACCCCCCCCCCCCCACACTCAAGATCACAATGGATCATTCCACCATCATCTCTGCACCCCCCCCCCCCACACTCAAGCTCACAATGGATCATTCCACCATCATCTCTACACCCCCCCCCCCCACACTCAAGCTCACAATGGATCATTCCATCATCATCTCTGCACCCCCCCCCCCACACTCAAGATCACAATGGATCATTCCACCATCATCTCTGCACCCCCCCCCCCCCCCACACTCAAGATCACAATGGATCATTCCACCATCATCTCTACACCCCCCCCCCCCCCACACACTCAAGCTCACAATGGATCATTGCACCATCGTCTCTGCACCCCCCCCCCCACACTCAAGATCGCAATGGATCATTCCACCATCATCTCTGCACCCCCCCCCCCCCCACACTCAAGCTCACAATGGATCATTCCACCATCATCTCTGCACACCCCCCCCCCCCACACTCAAGATCTCAATGGATCATTCCACCATCATCTCTGCACCCCCCCCCCCACACTCAAGCTCACAATGGATTATTCCATCATCATCTCTGCACCCCCCACCCCACACTCAAGATCACAATGGATCATTCCACCATCATCTCTGCACCCCCCCCCCCACACTCAAGCTCACAATGGATTATTCCATCATCATCTCTGCACCCCCCACCCCACACTCAAGATCACAATGGATCATTCCACCATCATCTCTGCACACCCCCCCCCCCCCACACTCAAGATCTCAATGGATCATTCCACCATCATCTCTGCACCCCCCCCCCACACTCAAGCTCACAATGGATTATTCGACCATCATCTCTGCACCCCCCCCCCACACTCAAGATCACAATGGATCATTCCACCATCATCTCTGCACCCCCCCTACACTCAAGATCTCAATGGATCATTCCACCATCATCTCTGCACCCCCCCTACACTCAAGATCTCAATGGATTATTCCACCATCATCTCTGCACCCCCCCCCCCCCCCCCCCCCCCCACACACTCAAGATCACAATGGATCATTCCATCATCATCTCTGCATCCCCACCCCACACTCAAGATCACAATGGATCATTCCACCATTATCTCTGCAACCCCCCACCCCACACTCAAGATTACAATGGATCATTCCACCATCATCTCTGCACCCCCCTCCCTCCCCACACTCAAGATCACAATGGATCATTCCACCATCATCTCTGCACCCCCCCCCCCCACACTCAAGATCACAATGGATCATTCCACTATCATCTCTGCACCCCCCCCCCCCCACACACTCAAGATCTCAATGGATCATTCCACCATCATCTCTGCCCCCCCCCCCCCACACTCAAGATCACAATGGATCATTCCACCATCATCTCTGCACCCCCCCCCCCACACTCAAGATCACAATGGATCATTCCACCATCATCTCTGCACCCCCCCCCACACTCAAGCTCACAATGGATCATTCCACCATCATCTCTGCACCCCCCCCCCCCCCACACGCAAGCTCACAATGGATCATTCCACAATCATCTCTGCAATCTCATTTCGCTCCCCACTCCCGCTCTCAAAGTGGAGCATTCCTCAAGCCCAAAGGACAAATTTGATTTGAATGAAATTTGCCTACTTACCTTTGTTTTAATTAAGTCACTCCAACTTCACACGGCTCCATTGCTTTATTCATTAAAATAGTAATTTATTTATATTGTCGAAAAAAAAATATATACGTGCATTATGCAAATCTACGCTATTGCAATTCGGCAATAACTCCATCAAACGTGATAATAAACAAAATTGGTTTTTCTTTTGAAGACGCGGGCGCAGCCCTGCAATGGCGCGTGCTGTCAATGCTAGCGGAAGGGGGCCACCAGAAATGATTCGCGATTCGCAGTGCGCTAACCGCTGCGCCACCGCTCCCCCAATTAGCACGCGCGCTCGCAGGCACAGATTCCTCACCGCCTCCCGCCGTGTAAGCATCAACAGACTGTAGGGGCAAGTGCTGTTAGCAAGCAGCAGCAGCAGCTATGAAGGCCGGCACGTGACTAGACGGGGTGGTGGGTGGCCAGCCTTTGTTCTCCCCCGAGTGGCGATGTTTGCTACACACCGCACCAAGTACTCATTTGAGGCTGAGTCGACCTAGGGGAGGGGGCCCAAGGCAGGCTCACATAATCCTAACTCTGGTCGCCGGGTTCGTAGCGGAACGCGCTGACCGCTTTGCCACCGCTCACCTCACACGCAATGACAAAGAGGCCCCGTGAAGGCTCTAGCAGGCCGTTGGGGCAAGTGCTTTTGGCGAGCTCACAGCGGCAGCAGCCACCGGGCGCCACTCAGCGGCGGTGACGGCACCGCGGCGCTTGTGCCAGGCCGGGTGCACCTCGGGGACCACGTGGAGTGGTCGAAATCCTCTCTGCTTGCAGGAGGTCGCCGGATCAAGGCCGTAATTATCATAAATATTGGGGGGGGGGGGCACATCCCACGCCCCCAATATTCAAATATGTCCCCCCCAATATACTGTATTGCTATAAAATAGATTTCGGTGTATATGATTGTGGTCATGGTTGTACTTTATTAATCTCTAATCTCTGCCATTACATGCAATGAAACAAGAAAAGAAAAAAACAGAGCAATGTAATACAATACACCATTAGACAATATTGTAAAAAAAAAGTCCATCCTATGTGTTAGTTAATTTTTTGTTAATATTTTAGGCATGAAATACGTTTTCAAATGTAGACCCCCTGGAAGATTTGGTCCCCCCAATGTTGATTCCATGGCTACGGCCTTGCGTGGGATAGACCCAGGTGGTATCATGGGTTGACCAACAGGAGGTCACGGGATAGACCCAGGTGGTACCATGGGTTGACCTACAGGAGGTCGCGGGATAGACCTAGGTGGTACCATGGGTTGAGCGGCAAGAGGTCACGGGATAGACCCAGATGGTGGCATGGGTTGACCGGCAGGAGGTCGTGGAATAGACCCAGGTGGTGCCACGGGTTGACAGGCAGGAGGTCGTGGGAGAGACCTAGGTGGTGCCATGGGTTGACCGGCAGGAGGTCGTGGGAGAGACCCAGGTGGTGCCATGGGTTGACGGGCAGGAGGACGCGGCATAGACCCAGGTGGTACCATGGGTTGACCGGCAGGAGGTCGTGGGATAGACCCACGTGGTGCCATGGGTTGACCGGCAGGAGGTCGTGGGAGAGACCCAGGTGGTGCCATGGGTTGACCGGCAGGAGGTCGTGGGAGAGACCCACGTGGTGCCATGGGTTGACAGGCAGGAGGTCGTGGGAGAGACCCAGGTGCTGCCATGGGTTGACTGGCAGGAGGTCGTGGGAGAGACCCAGGTGGTGCCATGGGTTGACCGGCAGGAGGTCGTGGGAGAGACCCAGGTGGTGCTACGGGTTGACAGGCAGGAGGTCGTGGGATAGACCCAGGTGGTGCCATGGGTTGACAGGCAGGAGGTCGTGGGAGAGACCCAGGTGGTGCCATGGGTTGACAGGCAGGAGGTCGTGGGAGAGACTCAGGTGGTGCCATGGGTTGACAGGCAGGAGGTCGTGGGAGAGACCCAGGTGGTGCCATGGGTTGACCGACAGGAGGTCGTGGGAGAGACCCAGGTGGTGCCATGGGTTGACAGGCAGGAGGTCGTGGGAGAGACCCAGGTGGTGCCATGGGTTGACCGACAGGAGGTCGTGGGAGAGACCCAGGTGGTGCCATGGGTTGACAGGCAGGAGGTCGTGGGAGAGACCCAGGTGGTGCCATGGGTTGACCGACAGGAGGTCGTGGGAGAGACCCAGGTGGTGCCATGGGTTGACAGGCAGGAGGTCGTGGGAGAGACCCAGGTGGTGCCATGGGTTGACCGACAGGAGGTCGTGGGAGAGACCCAGGTGGTGCCATGGGTTGACCGGCAGGAGGCCACGGGATAGACCCAGGTGGTGCCATGGGTTGACGGGCAGGAGGTCGTGGGAGAGACCCAGGTGGTACCATGGGTTGACAGGCAGGAAGTCGTGGGAAAGACCCAGGTGGTGCCATGGGTTGACCGGCAGGAGGTCGTGGGAAAGACCCAGGTGGTGCCATGGGTTGACCTGCAGAAAGTCACGAGAAAGACCCAGGTGGTGCCATGAGTAGACCGGCAGGAGGTCGTGGGAGAGACCCAGGTGGTGCCATTGGTTGACCTGCAGAAAGTCACGAGAAAGACCCAGGTGGTGCCATGGGTTGACCGGCAGGAGGTCGTGGGAGAAACCCAGGTGGTGCTATGGGTTGACCGACAGGAGGTCGTGGGATGGACCCAGGTGGTGGCATGGGTTGGCAGGCAGGAGGTCGTGGGAGAGACCAAGGTGGTGCCATGGGTTGACCGGCAGGAGGTCGTGGGAGAGACCCAGGTGGTGCCATGGGTTGACCGGCAGGAGGCCACGGGATAGACCCAGGTGGTGCCATGGGTTTACGGGCAGGAGGTCGTGGGAGAGACCCAGGTGGTACCATGGGTTGACAAGCAGGAAGTCGTGGGAAAGACCCAGGTGGTGCCATGGGTTGACCGGCAGGAGGTCGTGGAAAAGACCCAGGTGGTGCCATGGGTTGACCGGCAGGAGGTCGTGGGAGAGACCCAGGTGGTGCCATGGGTTGACCTGCAGAAAGTCACGAGAAAGACCCAGGTGGTGCCATGGGTTGACCGGCAGGAGGTCGTGGGAGAGACCCAGATGGTGCCATTGGTTGACCTGCAGAAAGTCACGAGAAAGACCCAGGTGGTGCCATGGGTTGACCGGCAGGAGGTCGTGGGAGAGACCCAGGTGGTGCCATGGGTTGACCGGCAGGAGGTCGTGGGAGAAACCCAGGTGGTGCTATGGGTTGACCGACAGGAGGTCGTGGGATGGACCCAGGTGGTGGCATGGGTTGGCAGGCAGGAGGTCGTGGGAGAGACCAAGGTGGTGCCATGGGTTGACCGGCAGGAGGTCGTGGGAGAGACCCAGGTGGTGCCATGGGTTGACCGGCAGGAGGCCACGGGATAGACCCAGGTGGTGCCATGGGTTTACGGGCAGGAGGTCGTGGGAGAGACCCAGGTGGTACCATGGGTTGACAAGCAGGAAGTCGTGGGAAAGACCCAGGTGGTGCCATGGGTTGACCGGCAGGAGGTCGTGGGAAAGACCCAGGTGGTGCCATGGGTTGACCGGCAGGAGGTCGTGGGAGAGACCCAGGTGGTGCCATGGGTTGACCTGCAGAAAGTCACGAGAAAGACCCAGGTGGTGCCATGGGTTGACCGGCAGGAGGTCGTGGGAGAGACCCAGATGGTGCCATTGGTTGACCTGCAGAAAGTCACGAGAAAGACCCAGGTGGTGCCATGGGTTGACCGGCAGGAGGTCGTGGGAGAGACCCAGGTGGTGCCATGGGTTGACCGGCAGGAGGTCGTGGGAGAAACCCAGGTGGTGCTATGGGTTGACCGACAGGAGGTCGTGGGATGGACCCAGGTGGTGGCATGGGTTGGCAGGCAGGAGGTCGTGGGAGAGACCAAGGTGGTGCCATGGTTTGACCGGCAGGAGGTCGTGGGAGAGACCCAGATGGTGCCATGGGTTGACCGGCAGGAGGTCACGGGAGAGACCCAGGTGGTGGCACGGGTTGACCGGCAGGAGGTCGTGGGAGAGACCCAGGTGGTGCCATGGGTTGACCGACAGGAGGTTGCGAGATAGACCCAGGTAGTGGCACGGGTTGACACCCATCTGTACGCTCACTCCTGTCCCACCTCGCTCCCTCCGCCCTCCGTTGTTGTTGCTGGAGGGCGACTGCCTCCAACCGGCTCAGTAGCAGCAGGAGCAGCAGCGTCCTTCACGAGCCTCTTCCTCAACAGAGGTCGATCTTGACACCGCTGGGTGCGGTCACAAGCCAGTGTGTACACATGGAGATGAATATAGATATACAGACACACGGATACCGAAGACAAAAATCTCCCGTGTAGCCTCAACAGACTGTTGGGGCAAGTGCTGTTTGCGAGCATCTGATGGCTGGCACGGCACACGAGGGGGTGGGTGGCCAGCACCACTCCCGGCCGCCTTTGTCTCCCTAGTGGCGATGCTCACACACAGGCACGGACACATACAACAAAAACAACCACCGTTCACCACGATTTAGCGGTGACGTCAACACGTCGTTTGTACCATGCTAGGTGCACGAAACGACAAAAATACACTTAGACACGGAGAAAGAGAGAGGGAGAGAGAGAAAGGGATGTACGAGAGACGAGGATGCACGCATAATGAGGCATACAGAGACACATAAAGTGACAGACACAGAGAGAGAGACACACAGAGAGAGACACATAGAGAGATACAGAGACACACAGAGAGACACAGAGAGAGACACACACACAGAGAGAGAGACACACAGAGAGAGACACACAGAGAGAGACACAAAAAGAGAGAGACACACACAGAGAGGGACACAGAGAGAGATAGAGACAAACAGAGAGAGAGAGAGAGACACGCAGAGAGACACAGAAAGAGACACACACAGAGAGACACACACACAGAGACACACAGAGAGACACAGAGAGAGACACAGAGAGAGGCACAGAGAGATACACACAGAAAGAGACACACACAGAGAGACACACACACAGAGACACACAGAGAGACACGCAGCGAGACGCAGAGAGAGACACACACAGAGAGAGACACACACAGAGACACACAGAGAGACACAGAGTGAGACACAGAGAGAGACACAGAGACACACACACAGAGAGACACACAGAGAGAGAGACACACACAGAGACACACACAGAGAGACACACACAGAGAGACACACACACAGAGACACACACACACAGAGAGACACACACACAGAGAGACACACACAGAGAGACACACAGAGAGAGACACAGAGAGACAGACACACAGAGAGAGACACAGAGAGACACACACAGAGACACACACAGAGAGACACACACAGAGAGACACACACAGAGAGACACACACAGAGAGACACACACAGAGAGACACACACAGAGAGACACACACAGAGAGAGACACACACAGAGAGACACACACAGAGAGACACACACAGAGACACACACAGAGACACAGAGTGAGACACAGAGAGAGACACAGAGAGACACACACACAGAGACACACAGAGAGAGACACACACAGAGACACACACAGAGAGACACACACACAGAGAGACACACACAGAGACACACACACACAGAGAGACACACACAGAGACACACACACACAGAGAGACACACACAGAGAGACACACAGAGAGAGACACAGAGAGACACACACACAGAGACACACAGAGAGAGACACAGAGAGACACACACACAGAGACACACACAGAGAGACACACACAGAGAGACACACACAGAGAGACACACACACAGAGACACACACACAGAGACACACACAGAGAGAGACACACACAGAGAGACACACACACAGAGAGACACAGAGAGACACACAGAGAGAGACGCAGTAAGAGACATGGACAGAGACACACACACAGAGACACAGAGAGACACACAGACACACAGAAAGAGACACAGAGAGACACACACACAGAGACACACACAGAGAGACACACACACAGAGACACACACAGAGAGATACACACAGAGAGACACACACACAGAGAGACACACAGAGAGATACACACACAGAGAGACACACACAGGGAGACACAGAGAGACACAGAGAGACACACAGAGAGGGACGCAGAGAGAGACATGGACAGTGGAACAGAGTGGAAAAGTCACGTGGGCCGCTGTCCATGGTGCTGATAAAGCCTCTCAGTCTACACACACCAACATCGCCCATAGACTAACACTGCCCATATACTAACACTGCCCATAGACTAACACTGCCCATAGACTAACACTGCCCATATACTAACACTGCCCATATACTAACACTGCCCATATACTAACACTGCCCATAGACTAACACTGCCCATAGACTAACACTGCCCATAGACTAACACTGCCCATATACTAACACTGCCCATAGACTAACACTGCCCATAGACTAACACTGCCCATAGACTAACACTGCCCATAGACTAACACTGCCCATATACTAACACTGCCCATATACTTACACTGCCCATAGACTAACAATACCCATAGACTAACAATACCCATAGACTAACACTGCCCATAGACTAACACTGCCCATAGACTAACACTGCCCATAGACTAACACTGCCCATAGACTAACACTGCCCATAGACTAACACTGCCCATAGACTAACACTGCCCATAGACTAACACTGCCCATAGACTAACACTGCCCATAGACTAACACTGCCCAAAGACTAACACTGCCCATAGACTAACATTGCCCATAGACTAACACTGCCCATAGACTAACACTGCCCATAGACTAACACTGCACATAGACTAACATTGCCCATAGACTAACACTGCCCATAGACTAACACTGCCCATAGACTGACACTGCCCATAGACTGACACTGTCCATAGACTAACACTGCCCATAGACTAACACTCCCCATAGACTAACACTGCCCATAGACTAACACTGCCCATAGACTAACATTGCCCATAGACTAACACTGCCCATAGACTAACACTGCCCATAGACTAACACTGCCCATAGACTAACACTGCCCATAGACTAACACTGCCCATAGACTAACATTGCCCATAGACTAACACTGCCCATAGACTAACACTGCACATAGACTAACACTGCCCATAGACTAACACTGCCCATAGACTGACACTGCCCATAGACTAACACTGCCCATATACTAACACTCCCCATAGACTAACACTGCCCATAGACTAACACTGCCCATAGACTAACATTGCCCATAGACTAACACTGCCCATAGACTAACACTGCCCATAGACTAACACTGCCCATAGACTGACACTGCCCATAGACTAACACTGCCCATAGACTAACACTGCCCATAGACTAACACTGCCCATAGACTAACACTGCCCATAGACTAACACTGCACATAGACTGACACTGCCCATAGACTGACACTGCCCATAGACTAACACTGCCCATAGACTGACACTGCCCATAGACTAACACTGCCCATAGACTAACACTGCCCATAGACTAACACTGCCCATAGACTAACACTTCCCATAGACTAACACTGCCCATAGACTAACATTGCCCAAAGACTAACACTTCCCATAGACTCAACACTGCCCATAGACTAACACTACCCATAGACTCAACACTGCCCATAGACTCAACACTGCACCATAGACTCACACTGCCCATAGACTAACACTGCCCATAGACTAACACTGCCCATAGACTCACACTGCCCATAGACTAACACTGCACCATAGACTCACACTACCCATAGACTAACACTGCACCATAGACTCACACTGCCCATAGACTCACACTACCCATAGACTCACACTGCCCATAGACTAACACTGCCCATAGACTCACACTGCCCATAGACTAACATTGCACATAGACTAACACTGCCCATAGACTAACACTGCCCATAGACTAACACTGCCCATAGACTAACACTGCCCATATGAAGTATGGGAATTGACGGCAGGAACTTCTTGACGGGTAACACACTTTTATTAAATCCTTTAGGTATCACAATACAACGTGTGGTCTCTCTTCTTCCTCCGACACACTCCACTAATCTCGTGTAAGCTCTAGGCCTCTGGCTACACCCGATACACTTGACTCGTGTAGACCCTATGCCTCTGGCTACACACAATATACTCGACTCGTGTAAGCCCTATGCCTCTGGCTACACAATACACTCGACTCGTGTAAGCCCTATGCCTCTGGCTACACAATACACTCGACTCGTGTAAGCCCTATGCCTCTGGCTACACAATACACTCGACTCGTGTAAGCCCTATGCCTCTGGCTACACAATACACTCGACTCGTGTAAGCCCTATGCCCTGGCTACACATAGTACATTCGGCTCGTGTAGACCTATGGCTACACCCACTACACTCGCCTCTGGGTTACACAGAGTCCCGGTCCCCTTAGGACAGCGGGGCTAGGTACCGCAGGGCTCTAGGTCTTCATCCCCGTCTTCCTTCTTCGCTGGTTACACACTCCCCTTACGCCTGTGTGCATCCCCTTTTATAGCCCCTGCTCACGAGGGACGGAGCTGATGCGGCGTCGACGTGAGCGTCGTTCCTTAATGACCCAATCACGACGCACTCTCTCTACGATCCGCTTTCCCCAGCGCGTGTTAACATTACTCCACCAATCACACTGCGCTGCCACCTGATCACTCCCTCTCAGCGCGTCACCGCCCACAGCCAATCGGTACCCCGTAACCCACGACCCCGCGCTGACCCCTGATCCTCCACCGTCAGCGCGCGTCACCACCTACACAGCCAATCATCACGCACTGTGCATACGATCCTTAATCCCAGCGCGTATCACCTCTACATCACCCCCTCCCACATAGCTTGCAGCCGGCCCGGCTGTTAACCTACAACACAACATAACGCAACGCAGTAATAAAGAACTCCACATCCCAGTGTGCCCCGTAACACAACAACAACAACATAACACAACCTTAAATATGAAGCAATATACAGCCCGACGAACAACACAATAAAAGCGAACACCGTAAAACGAACGCGCCAAGTGTCACTGTGACCCACGCAGTGCCGAGGCGCTCCGGCTGCCTCGACTCCGCACGTGGTAGGTTACACAAAGTAGCGCGACCTAGCGCGAGTCCGTCTGGCCGGTCCGTCGTATGGAATGGGACGTTGGCGACCGTCCGGTGTCTCCGGCAGCTCTAGACGGCACGGATCGGGCCTGGAAGGACCGGCCCCGCCGCGAAGATCCGGCCGCCGGTGGTCGGCAGCTGTCAGTTCCGAGACACCTGGGAGCGGATCAGGCGGAGACATGTGAGGATCAAGCAAAGACCTTTCCCCCTTAGGGTCGTCGGTCACGTCACATGCTCGGCCCTCACGACACAAGGGGAGGCCATATGGAGGCGAGAACGGTTTCAGTCGGGAGGGGTGGACGTACCAACGGCGTTTTCCCCATTTTATCTGAACGCACTGGGGGCGTGCAACCCGCACGACCTCCACGGGTCCCCGCCACGGCTTCAACAATTTAGGTGATGTAGCCAAAGGTGCCTGAGGGCAATGCAGCCAGGCCCTGTCACCTGGTTCCCAATTGTGCACGGACACCTTCCGTGCCCGCAACCGCTCGTTTGCAATTTGGCGAGCCCGTGAATTAAGCCGTGCGGCCTCCCTTGCCTCTGTCAGCTTATGAATATTGAATTTAATATGCTCTGCCAATTTCGAATTAGTTCGTGGTGCGGGCAGACCCAGCTGCGTTTCCATGGGCGGGTCGGCTTCCCGACCGTACATCAGATAAAACGGGGAAAATCCCGTAGCTGCATGGGGGGCCACTCTATACGCGGCGAGGACCCCAGGGACCTGCAGGTCCCAATCAACATGTGCCCCACACACCTGCTGGCACAACATAGAAGTCAATGTCCTGTTAAGCCTCTCCACCATCCCGTCCGTCTGCGGGTGGTACGGGGAGGTACGCACCTTCTTGGTACCCAACAGGTCGCACACCTCTTGCAGTAATTTACTCGAAAAATGTTTCCCTTGGTCAGTCAGCAAGCGTTCGGGAGCCCCCTTGTCCAGGACGTAGCCCTGGACAAAGGCGTCCGTCACAGCCGCCGCCGACTGGTTGGCGAGTGGCCACGCCATAGGCCACCGGGTAAAATATTCGACCCCCACCAACAGGTACTTATTACCCCTAGGCGTGACCGGAAAAGGCCCCAGAATATCGAGTGCAACGAGCTCGTTAGTGCGCGAGACCTGGATGGATTGCAGCGGTGGATTAGCTGCCACGGGCGGTGGTTTCCGTCTGGCGCACTCAACACAACCCTTCAGAATAATCACCACGTCACCCCCCATTCCCGGCCAATAATAGTCACGCTGAAGCAGGGCAAGCGTTTTGCTAACTCCCAAATGCAAGAGGCGTTCGTGTGCGGCCAAGACAATTTTCCCCTTCACAGCAGAAGGCACCACAATCGCGTGCCGCCGGGACAAACTGTCCCATCTCATTAACAGGCCTTGCTTAAGTACGTAGGAGCCAGTTCGTTCATGGTCGCCTTCGGAACCCCCCGTCCTTCGGCGCAATGCTAGCAGAGAGCTGTCCGCCATTTGGAGACGGCCCCACTCAATCAGCGACAGTGAGAGCAGCGAGTCGTGACCCCCTGGGGTAGCGGGACCATCCCCAATTGGTGTGCCCGCGGTCGCAACCAATGCCCCCTCGCCTTCCGTAACTGGCGGTCTACAGCGCGCCGATCCCGATAAGCACGCACATTTGTGACAAGGCAACAATCGCGACAGAGCATCAGCATTTGTGTGTCGCGCGCACAGCGAATCGACCCATTCGAGGTCCTCCTTCGGATTAACGTTTTGCGTGGGGCTCGGACCAGCCTGCGCAACCAGCCGCTCTTCCGCAGGGACCTGCGCCGCGTGAGCTAGCACGGTGCCCTGCTGAATGACGGCCGGCCGCGACCCAGCGTTTAAACCCCTGACAACCGGATCCCTGTCAGCCCCAACCAAAGTGTGAGCCACCGACAAATCGAGACCTCCAACAGCCCTATTAGAAGGACCCAAAAGCGTGCCTTGATCCGAGGTCTCCCTCTCCCCTGGTTTCCGCAACCGGAGGGGAATTAACATTTGTGAACCCGGGGGCACGTGCACGGTCTGTGTTGCTAACGCTTGTATCGTAGCGCACGCCGTCCGAATTTCAGTAGGGTTCGTCAAAAATGAAATACGGCGACCCGATGGTAGTTCAATGCAACGCTGATCAATGAGAATTTTGATGGGCATTTTTGCCAAAAAATCTGTGCCCAATAGACAAGGAACCGCCAGGGAGGACGAAACGAAAACGGGTCCCGACAATTTGATATCCCCAATGCAAATAGACGCCCTAATCTGACCGATAATGCCCAACGATCCCCCATTAGCGGCGTAAAATGGCACATCCACTGGAAGCAGCGGACGACATTGTACAGGGAGAATGTTGTAAATGAGATCCGATATAATAGTCGCCGATGCCCCCGTGTCCACTAACACCCTGACCTCGACCCCATCAATAGATCCCGTAACGACGGATGAACCCGCTCTGGCAGCCACTATTCTGTGCCCCAACTCCGACCATTTAACGTCTCCCCGGACCCGGCCGAACCCCCCTCGCCGAACCGAATCCCCGAACTCTACTCGGCTCTCCCCCGCCGCGACGCGACGACCCATATGTGTCGAGTATGCGGGCCAAGCATGTGAGGTGCCGCGACTTGCCGGGGTTTGCAGGGACGACTTGGGGCCTTGGTCGTCGTCCAGCCGAGGTCCCATGGCGCGCTGATGTGGGGCGCGGCAACCGGAGGCCACGTGGCCACGAAGGCCGCAGTTATAGCAGGTGATGACAGTAGTCGGAGATCTCGGTTGCTCCAGCTTGCGGGCCGCTCGCAGAGGCGAACGACCCCCCGACCTCCAGTCCCCCGCTCGTCCCGCGATGAACGCGTCCTCTCGTGGGCTGACGACTTGGGGCACGGTGTCAACCGGACCCGGAGTTGAGGCCACGGCAGCGTTGCAGACGACCCCCTGCTTTCGTTGAAGGACCTCGTGCGCTTGCATGCTCGTGGCGACCCGTAATGAAGAAATATCGGTCTCGTCGGCCGTGTTGATGGGGACCCCCAGGTCCTGCGCCAACTTGAGCAGCTGCTCCAAAACCATCGCATCTTGGCCCTCCTCGTCCATACGAGGGAACGCGGCGTCAGCGAGAGCGAGCAACGCCGTGCGGTAGGCGAGCACGGTCTCCGTGTCCGCCTTCCGTCTTGCGTAGAAATGATGGCGGCACGCCGAGGGAGGACCGTAGACTTTTGCCATGAGAGCCAGCGCATCCTTGAGCGTGGAGCGGTCCGACCTGCGTGCGGACGTGAAGGCCGCGAGCGCGTTGTCGTCCAGCATGGCAGGCAGTGCCCGCAGTGCCGTAGCGTCGGACCAGGCGGACATCTCTTGATGCGCCAAAAATCTGCGCTGAAATTGGCTCCAATCCCCGCCTTCCGCCTTGAATGCTGACAACGTGGGAAGGCGCTGCTGAAAGATGAAGTCGTCCTCCTCCTCGTGCTTCCTCTCTGCCGCCCCGTCGGTGTGTAAGATGGCGGCCCCAGCGGCGGGTGTGTGATGGCGGTCCGCCGCGCGCGTTGGTGACGTCAGCGGGCGCGCATGGAGAACCGCTGCCACGTGGTGATGGCCGTTCCCGCCAAAAGTCGGTGCAGATGAAATGGCGGGAATCGCCAAATCGTTTTGGCGGGAATCTGCAGGGCGACCCTGTAGAACGTCGGCCGCCGTCCCCACTCCTCCCGACGAGCTGATCTCCGCCAGGATGGACGCGGCGGCGAGCAGCAGCTCCGCCAGACGGGAGAGCGCTTCGCGAAGCACGGCGTCAGTCCCCCGTCGCTCGTCCGGCGCCGTCGGCGGATCCTGCCCCGTGGGCAACTCCTCTTCCTCACCCCCCGATGCCAGCTGGCCCGCGTCGTCGAGGTTGTCCCCGTGGTCAATCCCGTGGGTCCGACGGCTCCCCCTTGTATCCATGCTTGGAAGACCGTTTCACTTCTGACGCCAGTTGAAGTATGGGAATTGACGGCAGGAACTTCTTGACGGGTAACACACTTTTATTAAATCCTTTAGGTATCACAATACAACGTGTGGTCTCTCTTCTTCCTCCGACACACTCCACTAATCTCGTGTAAGCTCTAGGCCTCTGGCTACACCCGATACACTTGACTCGTGTAGACCCTATGCCTCTGGCTACACACAATATACTCGACTCGTGTAAGCCCTATGCCTCTGGCTACACAATACACTCGACTCGTGTAAGCCCTATGCCTCTGGCTACACAATACACTCGACTCGTGTAAGCCCTATGCCTCTGGCTACACAATACACTCGACTCGTGTAAGCCCTATGCCTCTGGCTACACAATACACTCGACTCGTGTAAGCCCTATGCCCTGGCTACACATAGTACATTCGGCTCGTGTAGACCTATGGCTACACCCACTACACTCGCCTCTGGGTTACACAGAGTCCCGGTCCCCTTAGGACAGCGGGGCTAGGTACCGCAGGGCTCTAGGTCTTCATCCCCGTCTTCCTTCTTCGCTGGTTACACACTCCCCTTACGCCTGTGTGCATCCCCTTTTATAGCCCCTGCTCACGAGGGACGGAGCTGATGCGGCGTCGACGTGAGCGTCGTTCCTTAATGACCCAATCACGACGCACTCTCTCTACGATCCGCTTTCCCCAGCGCGTGTTAACATTACTCCACCAATCACACTGCGCTGCCACCTGATCACTCCCTCTCAGCGCGTCACCGCCCACAGCCAATCGGTACCCCGTAACCCACGACCCCGCGCTGACCCCTGATCCTCCACCGTCAGCGCGCGTCACCACCTACACAGCCAATCATCACGCACTGTGCATACGATCCTTAATCCCAGCGCGTATCACCTCTACACATAGACTAACATTGCCCATAGACTAACACTGCCCATAGACTAACATTGCACATAGACTAACATTGCCCATAGACTAACACTGCCCATAGACTAACACTGCCCATAGACTAACACTGCCCATAGACTAACACTGCCCATAGACTAACACTGCCCATAGACTAACATTGCCCATAGACTAACACTGCACATAGACTAACACTTCCCATAGTCTAACATTGCCCAAAGACTAACACTGCCCATAGACTAACACTGCCCATAGACTAACACTGCCCATAGACTAACACTGCCCATATACTAACACTACCCATATACTAACACTACCCATATACTAACACTACCCATATACTAACACTGCCCATAGACTAACACTACCCATAGACTAACACTGCCCATAGACTAACACTGCCCATAGACTAACATTGCCCATAGACTAACACTGCCCATAGACTAACACTGCCCATAGACTAACACTGCCCATAGACTGACACTGCACATAGACTAACACTGCCCATAGACTAACACTGCCCATAGACTAACACTGCCCATAGACTAACACTGCCCATAGACTAACACTGCCCATAGACTAACATTGCCCAAAGACTAACACTGCCCATAGACTAACACTGCCCATAGACTAACACTGCCCATAGACTCAACACTGCCCATAGACTAACACTGCCCATAGACTAACACTGCCCATAGACTGACACTGCCCATAGACTAACACTGCCCATAGACTCAACACTGCCCATAGACTAACACTGCCCATAGACTAACACTGCCCATAGACTAACACTGCCCATAGACTAACACTGCCCATAGACTAACACTGCCCTTAGACTAACACTGCCCATAGACTAACACAGCCCATAGACTAACATTGCCCATAGACTAACACTGCCCATAGTCTAACACTGCCCATAGACTAACACTGCCCATAGACTCACACTGCCCATAGACTAACACTGCCCATAGTCTAACACTGCCCATAGACTAACACTGCCCATAGTCTAACACTGCCCATAGACTAACACTGCCCATAGACTCATACTGCCCATAGACTGACATTGCCCATCGACTCACACTGCCCATAGACTAACACTGCCCATAGACTCATACTGCCCATAGAGTCAACACTGCCCATAGACTAACACTGCCCATAGACTCATACTGCCCATAGACTAACACTGCCCATAGACTCATACTGCCCATAGACTAACACTGCCCATAGACTCATACTGCCCATAGACTAACACTGCCCATAGACTCATACCGCCCATAGACTAACATTGCCCATAGACTCATACTGCCCATAGACTAACACTGCCCATAGACTAACACTGCCCATAGAGTCAACACTGCCCATAGACTCATACTGCCCATAGACTCACATTGCCCATAGACTAACCCTGCCCATAGACTCAACACTGCCCATAGACTAACACTGCCCATAGACTAACACTGCCCATAGACTCAACACTGCCCATAGACTCATACTGCCCATAGACTCACATTGCCCATAGACTAACCCTGCCCATAGACTCAACACTGCCCATAGACTAACACTGCCCATAGACTAACACTGCCCATAGACTCAACACTGCCCATAGACTAACATTGCCCATAGACTAACACTGCCCATAGACTAACACTGCCCATAGACTAACACTGCCCATAGACTAACACTGCCCGTAGACTCAACACTGCCCATAGACTCACACTGCCCATAGATTAACACTGCCCATAGACTCAACACTGCCCATAGACTAACACTGCCCATAGACTAACATTGCCCATAGATTAACACTGCCCATAGACTAACACTGCCCATAGACCAACACTGCCCATAGACTCAACACTGCCGATAGATTAACACTACCATTAGACTAACACTGCCCATAGACTAACATTGGCCATAGACTCACACTGCCCATAGATTAACACTGCCCATAGACTCAACACTGCCCATAGACTAACACTGCCCATAGACTAACATTGCCCATAGATTAACACTGCCCATAGACTAACACTGCCCATAAACCAACACTGCCCATAGACTCAACACTGCCGATAGATTAACACTACCATTAGACTAACACTGCCCATAGACTAACATTGGCCATAGACTCACACTGCCCATAGACTCACACTGCCCATATACTAACATTGCCCAGTTGCCAACCGTCAGCCTCGAAACCATAATGACTTGGAGAAGATCTGCAAAGAGGAGTGGGACAAAATTCCTCCTGAGATGTGTGCAAACCTGGTGGTCAACTACACTAAACGTCTGACCTCTGTGATTGCCAACAAAGGTTTTGCCACCAAGTACTTAGCCATGTTTTGCAGAGGGGGTCAAATACTTATTTCCCTCATTAAAATGCAAATCAATTTAAAACATTTTTGACATGCGTTTTTTCTGGATTGTTGTTGTTGTTATTCTGTCTCTCACTGTTCAAATAAACCTGCCGTTACAATTATAGACTGATCATTTCTTTGTCAGTGGGCAAACGTACAAAATCAGCAGGGGATCAAATACTTTTTTCCCTCACTGTACTCTTTGGTTCTTTCGTTAAAGTCACGAGGAGTAGAGAAAATAAACTAAGTCACGACGTTTCGGGCGCAACAAAAGCGTCCATCATCAGGTGGGAAAGCGTTGGCCTTCTGCTGCTGAGGCATGCTGACGATGGATGCTTGCGTTGGGCCCGAAACGTCGTGAGTTATTTTATTTCATTTTATACCTACGTGACTTTACTAAAAATATCCACAGTCGAGGTTTTTTTTTGGTTAGATCACGTAAATATATTCATGTGTGTCGTTAAACCCACCCACCACCCGACACGCCAACTGGTAAAGGTTTCACTATGAGACATCTTCTTTACCAGTGGCAACATATAGTAATAGGTTTTTACCCTTTCAACTGGTACAAAAACTGACAGCTTTATACAAGGCATCATGTTACTGCAATAACCACAACACAAGCAGTCAAAATGCAAACAAAAACATGATGCCTTGTATAAAGGTGTCAGTTTTTGTACCAGTTGAAAGGGTAAAAACCTATTAATATATTTTGCCACTGGTAAAGGAGATGTCTCATAGTGTAAATGCTTCACCCCGAGCTCTCAATACTCTGATAGTGCGCTGTCTTTGAGTTGTGCGTATTTTGGCGTCATCTGGTCCAACACCAATGGAGACTAGGCTCTAAGAAAAGTTGTCTCGGGTGTGGACCAATCAACTTCAAGGACAGTGTATATCATTATCATAATCAGAGCTGTTTCTTTTTGTTTGCATTTTGACTGCTTGTGTTGTGGCTATTGCAAACATACTTAGTTTTTTCGGTAAAGTCACGTAGGTAAAAATTTTGAATTAAATGTAATTTTAATTTACATTTTGTGCTGTTAGCGAGTAGCACCTATGAAGGCCGGAACGGCACACGAGGGGGTGGGTGGCCAGCACCACGCCCGGCTGCCTTTGTCTCCCCAGTGGCAATGTCTACTACACACCGCGCCAGGTACTCATTTGAGGCTGAGTCGACTCAGGGCAGACCCAGGACCGGTTCAAATAATCGTCACTGGGTGTTGTCAAACTCGGATCGCAGCCGGGCTCATCGCGCAGCGTAAGCGCTAACCACTACACCCCCCCCCCCCCCCCACACACACGTTCGTTTGATGTCCACTCATTTTCATCTTTAGGTTGCTCAAGGAGGCTTTTGAGTGTTCTTATCGCCCGCTCTGAGACCCTCGTCCCCGGGTGTCAGACCTCGCTGCGTTGTTTTTTTTTACGGCGAGATCCGATGCGAGAGTAGGTGGGGTGGCAGGGAGAGGGGAGGTGGGGTGGAGGGAAAGAGGAGGTGATGATGATGATGAAGAGAGTGTGACGGACGACGAGGTGAATGAGGATGCAGGAGGGAGAAGTGAGTGAGGGAGGAGAAGGAGGAGGGAGGAGAAGGGAGGAGGGAGGGAGGAGGTAGGGAGGAGGAGGAGGAGGAGGAGGAGGGAGGAGGAGGAGGGAGGGAGGGAGGGAGGGAGGGAGGAGGAGGGAGGGAGGAGGAGGAGGGAGGGAGGGAGGAGGAGGGAGGAAGAGGGAGGAGGAGGAGGAGGGAGGAGGGAGGCAGAGGGAAGGAAGGAGGGAGGAGGTAGGGAGATAGGAGGAGAAGAGAGGGAGGGAGGAGGGAGGAAAGGGGGGGAGGAGGGAGGGGGTGGTGGTGGTGATGATGATGAGTGAGGGCGTGTGTGAGGGACGACGACGAGGAGGAGGAGGAGGGGGTGGGGAGGGAAGTGAGAGAGGCAATTGAGGACATCGCCAGGCATCAGCGCCAGCTAAGAGATAAACAATCGTCCATGCGTGTGTCTCACAACAACGAGCGGAGCGCCGGGTGGATAAAGCTCAGCAAGTTGACACTGTAAGTGGCGGCACAGGTGGTGCATCGGCCACTCGTCTCAGTCAGTGAACCCATCTCACGCTTGGTCTGTCCCGTGACCTCCTGCCAGCGGGCGTTCGACACTCCACGTGGTTCTTGAAGTGCACAATGCCTGGCACAAGCGCCGTGGTGACGTCACCGACGCTTAGTGGTAGATGGGGGTTGTTGTTGTTGTTGTTGTTGTCTCTACCTGCTCCCTGGTGCGGTGCGTAATAAACATCGCCACTGGGGAGACAAAGGCGGCCGGGCGTGGTGTTGGCCACCCACCCCCTCGTGTGCCGTGCCGGCCTTCATAAGCGCTGCTACTCGTTAGCAGCACTTGCCCCAACAGTCTGTTGGAGGCTACACGGGGGGCCTTTGTCTTTGCCTTGTGCAGCAGTGAATCGATTATCGCGCTGCGCCACGAACCCGGACACGATGATCGGAACCGGTCCTGGTCCTCGCCTAGGTCGACTCAGCCTCAAGCGAGCACGGCGAGCAAACACCGCCACTGGGGAGACAAAGGCGGCCGGGCGCGTTGGTGTTGGTCCAACCCAACCCATCGTGTGCCGTGCCGGCCTTCAAAAGTGCTCGCCACTAACGGCACTTGCCCCAATGGTCTGTGACAGCCTATACGGGGGACCTTTGTCTTTGTGTGCCAATGGGGAGCGGTGGTGCAGCGGTTAGCGCGCTGATGATCGACGAACCCTGCGACCCCCAACGCCCCCCCCCCCCCTCTGTTCCTCATAGGGCAGTTCAAACGATTATATTGATAGCTTAATGATTATGATATTATTTATATATATAAAGTTTCAAAATGCTAAGCATTAGAAGTCACGATATATATTTATTTTCGTCCGGGCAATTAAACAGCACAGGGACTCAGAGCTCTGAGCGCAGCTCTTAACAGGGAGTGTGTTTACGTGACCAACATGGCAAACAGTGGAAACACACGGTGGAGATGCCGTAGTTGTGTGTGTGTGTGTGCCTGTGTGTGTGTCTGTGTGTGTGTGTGCCTGTGTGTTGTGCCTGTGTGTGTGCCTGTGTGTGTGTGTGTGCCTGTGTGTGTGTTTGTGCCTGTGTGTGTGCCTGTGTGTGTGTGCCTGTGTGTGTGTCTGGGTGGTGTGTGTCCCTGTGTGCCTGTGTGTGTGTGTGGCTGTACACTGGTGTGTGAGCGTGTGGGAGTCTGTGAGGATGTATGCGTGTGTGTACACGTGTTCGTCTGTGTGTGTCTGTGTGTGTGTGTATGTATGGCTGTACACTCTTGTGTGTGATTTTGTGTGAGTCTGTGTGGATGTGTGCGTGTGTGTACTTGTGTGTCTGTGTGTGTGTCTGTGTGTGTATGTGTGTGTGTGGCTGTGTGTGTGTGTACACTATTGCGTGTGTGAGTCTGTGAGGATGTATGCGTGTGTGTTCACGTGTGAGTCTGTGTGTGAGTGTCTCTCTGTGTGTGAATGTACATATGCGTGTGTGTGTGTGTCTGCGTGTTCTTGAGTGTCTGAGTGTGTGTGAATCTGTGTGTATGTATGCTAGTGTGTTCCCGTGTGAGTGTATGTCCTCATGTGTGTGTGTGCACTTGCCTCAATAGTCTGTTAAGAGTAGACATAGATTAGTGTTTGTGATGTGTGTGTGTATTTCTGTACGTGTATGTACGTATGCGTGTGTATGTATGTGTGTTGTGGGGAGCGGTAGTGTAGTGGTTAGCGCTACGCTGCGCTACGAACCTGGCGACCCGGGCTCGATTCCCGCTCACGGCCAACACCCAGTGACGATTATCTGAACTGGTTCTGGACCTCCCCTAGGTCGATTCAGCCTCAAATGAGTACCTGGCGCGGTGTGTAAACATCATCATTTGGGAGACAAAGGCGGCCGGGCGTAGTGTTGGCACCCACCCCTTCGTGTGCCTTGTCGGACTTCATAGGTGCTCGCTAACAGCACTTGCCCCAGCAGTCTGCTAAGGCTATGAGGGGGATCTTTGTCTTTGTATATGAGTGAGTGTGTATATGAGTGTGTGTGTATATGAGTGTGTGTGTGTGTGTATGAGTGTGTGTGGGGAGCGGTAGTGTAGTGGTTAGCGCACTGCACTACGGACCTGGCCACCCGAGTTCGATTCCCGCTCACGGCAAACACCAGTGACGATTATCTGAACCGGGTCCTGGGCCTCCCCTAGGTCGACTCCGCCTTAAATGAGTACCTGGGGCGGTGTGTAAACATCGCCACTGGGGAGACAAAGGCGGTCGGGCGTGGTGAGGAGTGTGTGTATATGAGTGTGTGTGTATATGAGGAGTGTGAGTGTGTGTGCATATGTATATGTGTGTGTGTTTACAGTCCGGCAAAACAACCCCCTACCTCCTCGCGGTGCCGGACGGGCAACGCTGTCGTGGACAGTGCTGTGGGGGAAAGGCCAATGCCTATTGGCCTCTCCGCTCATGGCGTCTGTGACCACCACAGTGGCTAAACGGGGGCTCTGGACGGGTGCGAGGGGCTGGTAACCCCTCCACATTCAATTCATTGCCACTAAACCACGACTTAAATATGGCCCCGGGGGGACAGGCGTTTAGGACGTCTCCTGGCCAATCCCCAATTGGTGGAGCCAGGAGATTGAATCTCTACCCTCGGGGCTCCTCCAGAAACAACGAAAAACCACTTCGTGTGGCCACGTGGAATGTTCGAACGCTGACTGCGGAGGAGAGGCTGCCACTCCTTTGTCGGGAGCTGGACCGGTACCGTGTGGCATTCAGGAGGTCCGGTGGACCAGTTCTGGCTCCTACCACCATGAGGGGTGGACCGTCCTCTACTCGGGGCAGGAGACTGCCAAACAACAGGGTGTGGGAGCATGGCAGTGAGGTGTGGGAAGCTGTAAGCCCCAGGATACTTTGGGCTCGCCTTCCCATCAACCGGAGGCGAGGAGTGGTGATCGTGGTTACTTATGCCCCCACCGAAGACGAACATCTGTGGAGGGATGCAGATGAGTCAGATGCCTGCTATGACCTCCTGTCACAGGTGCTGGATAAGGTGGCTACTCGGGATAGAGTCATCTTGTTGGGTGACTTCAATGCCCGAGTTGGTCATGATTCTGGCACCTGGTCTGGAGTGATTGGAGGGCATGGGCCAGATCATCTCAATAACAATGGTAGGAGGCTGCTAGATTTTTGTGCAGCCCATGGGCTTGTAATTACCAACATGCTCTTCCGGCATCGGTGCATCCACACAACATCATGCCGGGTCCAAGCAAGAACATCTGCTGGACTACATAGTGACGGACCAGCGGATGCAAGCCCATGTCCTTGACACCAAGACCTACCGTGGAACTGATCTGCCCTCTGACCATCAACTAGTCATCTGTAAGATGCGCCTGCCATTCTTCCACTCCGGTGGTGGGTGTACACCCAGGACCCCATTCCAACCTAAAGTGGCCTCGTCTCAGTTAGCTGATGAAAGTTTGAAACGAGAATTTCATCATCGCTTGCGGCTGGGGTTGGCATCGTCCCCCACTCCTTCTGATGTCGAGGGTAAATGGGCGAGGTTTAGGACTGTGACTCATGCGGCTGCAATGGCTGCTTTGGGTACGCGGTCCAGACCTCCCCAGAGACCCTGGCTGACAGAGGAGGTGTTCAGGATAGTTGAGAAAAAGCGACAGGCCCACTCTCATCGGCTACAGCATCCCACGTCAGAGAATGAGGAGGCTTACCACACCCTTCTCTCGGAGGGTCGGAGAGCCGTAAGGCGCTGTAAGGATGGGTGGTGTTCGCGGGTTGCTGAGGAGATGGAGTCTGCCTCATTGGCCCGCGATCACAAATCACTATTTAACTCCATCAAAAAGTAACCTGCAGCGCCACACCTATTACCATCATTAGGAGAAAATAACGGTGATCCAATCTCCGACCCCCAGGAACAGGTTTGCAGATTTGCTGAGCATTTCTGTGAGGTCCTGGGGGAGGGGAAATCCCTCAGCCAGGAAAACATCGTGGCACAAAGTGGGGATGACCCAGCTGAGGCTGCGGTGCCTCAAATATTGAAAGAAGTCACCCCCTGTGAGTGGCTGGCTGAGGTGTCATCTGTTGAGGAAGTACTGAAGGCGATCCAGAGTCTGAGACCAGGAAAGGCACCGGGCAGAGGTGATCTCCCAAGCGAAATGCTGAGGGAGGGTGGCGTTTGTGCACAGACTGCCCTATATGACATTATAACAACAGTCTGGACCACTGGATGGGTTCCGCAGGATTGGAAGGATACCCTGGTGGTCCCTCTCTTTAAGAAGGGGGACCGCACAGACTGTAACAACTACAGGGGCATCTCACTCCTCAGTGTGCCGGGAAAGGTCCTGGCAAGGATTATTCAACATCGCCTTACTAGGCACGCTGAGGAGAGGCTTGCGGAGCCCCAATGCGGTTTCAGGAAAGTGCGGTTCTGCACAGATGCCATATTTTCTGTCCGTCTGCTACAGCAGAGGTGTAGGGAAATTCAATAAGACCTATATCTCTGCTTTTTTGACCTGGTCAAGGCCTTTGATACCATCAGTAGGCCTGCGTGAGTGTGTGTATATGAGTGTGTATATGAGTGTGTGCATATGAGTGTGTGTGTATGAGTGTGTGTGTATGTGTGTGTATATGAGTGTGTATATGAGTGTGTGTATATGAGTTTGTGTGTATGAGTGTGTGTATATGAGTGTGTGTGTATGAGTTTGTGTGTATGTGTGTCTATATGAGTGAGTGTGTGTGTATGTATGTGTGTGTATATGAGTGAGTGTGTGTGTGTGTATGAGTGTGTACATATGAGTGTGTGTATGTGTGTGCATATGAGTGTGTATATGAGTGTGTGTATGTGTGTGTATATGTGATTGTGTATATGAGTGTGTGTGTATGAGTGTGTGTGTGTATGAGTGTGTGTATATGAGTGTGTGTATGTGTGTGTGTATATAAGTGTGTATATGAGTGTGTGCATATGAGTGTGTGTGTATGTGTGTGTATATGAGTGTGTGTATGTGTGTGTATATAAGTGTGTATATGAGTGTGTATATGAGTGTGTGTATGTGTGTATATGAGTGTATGTGTATGAGTGTGTGTGTATGAGTGAGTGTGTATATGAGTGTGTGTATGAGTTTGTGTGTATGTGTGTGTACATGAGTGTGTGTGTGTATGAGTGTGTGTGTATGTGTGTGTATATGAGTGAGTGTGTGTGTGTGTATGTGAGTGTGTATATGAATGTGTGCGTATGAGTTTGTGTGTATGTGTGTGTACATGAGTGTGTGTGTGTATGAGTGTGTGCATATGAGTGTGTGTGTTTATGTGTGTCTATATGAGTGAGTGTGTGTGTATGAGTGTGTATACATGAGTGTGTGTGCATATGAGTGTGTGTATATGAGTGTGTGTGTATGACTTTGTGTGTATGTGTGTGTATATGAGTGTGTATATGAGTGTGTGTATGTGTGTGTACATGAGTGAGTGTCTATGAGTGAGTGTCTATGAGTGAGTGTCTATGAGTGAGTGTCTATGAGTGAGTGTGTATGAGTGTGTGTCTATGAGTGTGTGTGTGTATGTGTGTGTATATGAGTGTGTGTGCATATGAGTGTGTGTGTATGTGTGTGTACATGAGTGTGTGTGCATATGAGTGTGTGTGTATGTGTGTGTGTGTATGAGTGTGTGTGTATGTGTGTGTATATGAGTGTGCATATGAGTGTGTGTGTATGTGTGTCTACATGAGTGAGTGTGTGTGTGTATGAGTGTGTGTATATGAGTGTGTGTGTATGTGTGTGCATATGAGTGTGTGTGTGTGAGTGTGTGTATGAGTGTGTGTATATGTGTGTGCATGAGTGTGTGTGTATGAGTGTGTGTGTATGTGTGTGTGTATATGAGAGAGTGTGTGTGTGTATGAGTGAGTGTGTACATGAGTGAGTGTGTGTGTGTATGTGTGTCTATATGAGTGTGTGTGTGTATGAGTGTGTGTGTATGAGTGTGTGTGTGTGTATATGAGTGTGTGTGTGTATGAGTGTGTGTGTGTATGTGTGTGTGTATATGAGTGTGTGTATGTGTGTGTATATGAGTGAGTGTGTGTGTGTATATGTGTATGTGTATGAGTGTGTGTGTATGTGTGTGCATATGAGTGTGTGTGTGTGTATGTGAGTGTGTGTATGAGTGTGTGTATATGTGTGTGCATGAGTGTGTGCATATGAGTGTGTGTGTATGTGTGTGTATATGAGTGAGTGTGTGTGTGTATATGTGTGTGTATGAGTGTGTGTGTGTATGAGTGTATGTGTGTGTATATGAGTGTGTGTGTATGAGTGTGTGTGTATGTGTGTGTGTATGAGTGTGTGTGTATGAGTGTGTATGTGTGTGTACATGAGTGTGTGTGTATGTGCGTGTGTATATAAGTGTGTATATGAGTGTGTGTGTATGAGTGTGTGTGTGTGTGTGTATGCGTGTGTGTGTGTATGAGTGTGTGTGTATATGAGTGTGTGTATGTGTGTCTATATGAGTGAGTGTGTGTGTATGAGTGAGTGTGTGTATGAGTGTGTGCATATGAGTGTGTGTGTGTATGTGTGTGTATATGAGTGAGTGTGTGTGTGTATGAGTGAGTGTGTGTATGAGTGTGTGTGTATGTGTGTGTATATGAGTGTGTGTGTATGTGTGTGTGTATATGAGTGTGTGTGTATGTGTGTGTGTGTATATGATTGAGTGTGTGTGTGTATGTGTGTCTATATGAGTGTGTGTGTGTATGAGTGTGTGTGTATGTGTGTGTATATGAGAGAGTGTGTGTGTGTATGAGTGAGTGTGTGTATGAGTGTGTGTATATGAGTGTGTGTGTATGTGTGTGTATATGAGAGAGTGAGTCATCTCAATCAACCAGCGAGCTACAGTGATTGCCACTCGCAATGTATCCTTCATTACACGCTCGGCTGCTTAACGCTCGCCTCTCACTCACAGCGTGATCTATACAAGACCACTCGTCACCATCATCAGCAGCAACATCAGCAACATCATCATCAGCAGCAGCAACATCATCAGCAGCAGCATCATCATCAGCCACATCATCAGCAGCAGCAACATCATCTGCACCAACATCATCAGCAGCAGCAACATCATCAGCAACGTCATCATCATCAGCAGCAACATCATCATCAGCAGCAGCATCATCATCAGCAGCAACACCATCATCTGCAGCAGCAGCAGCATCATCATCAGCAGCAGCAGCATCAGCAACAGCATCATCAGCAGCAACATCATTATCATCAGCAGCAACATCATCAGCCACATCATCATCAGCAGCAGCAACATCATCAGCACCAACATCATCATCATCAGCAACATCATCATCAGCAACATCTTCAGCAGCAGCAATAATCAGCAGCAGCAACATCATCAGCAGCAGCATCATCATCATCAACAGCATCATCATCAGCAGCAGCAGCAGCATCATCATCAGCAGCAGCAACATCAATAGCAGCAACATCATCATCAGCAACATCATCATCAGCAGCAGCAACATCATCTGCACCAACATCATCAGCAGCAATCATCAGTAGCAGCATCATCATCAGCAACATCATCATCAGCAACATCATCAGCAGCAACATCATCATCAGCAGCAATCATCAGCAGCAGCAACATCATCAGCAGCAGCATCATCATCATCAGCAGCAGCAACATCTTCAGCAGCAGCATCATCATCAGCAACATCATCAGCAGCAGCATCGAACATATCATTAGCGCTATCATCATCAGCAGCAAGATTCAAAGCTTCGTCAGCATCAGCAACAGAAGCACCATAATGAGCAAAAACAGAATCATCATCATCAGCAGCAGCAAGTGCATCACAATCAGCAGATGCATCATCGGCAGCGTCAGCAGCATCAGTGGTATCAGGAAAATCAACAATATCATCATCAGCAGCAGAGTAACCGCAACATTTTCATCATCATCATCAGCAGCAGGATTATCGTCAGAAGCATCATAATAATCGTCATCATCATCATCAGCAGCAGGATTCTTATCATCATCATCATCAACATCATTTTTGTCACCTTGCCATCAGTTGCCAATTAAATCCATCACGGTCCCGGCCATAGTAATGTGGAAAATGTCCGACATCTCTGTGCCGAGTTGTCAACAATGCAGCTCTCTTATCTTTGGGGAGGGGAGCGGTGGTGCAGCGGTTAGCGCGCTCTGCGCTTCTAAACCCGGAGACCCGAGTTCGATTCCCGCTCACTGCCACCAACACCGGATGACGGTTATCTGAACCGGTCCTGGGCCTCTCCTAGGTCGTCTCAGCCTCAAACGAGTACCTGGTGCGATGTGCAGTAAAAATATCGCCACTGGGGGAGACAAAGGCGGCCGGGGGTGGATATGGCCACTCAACGACCTCGTGTGCCGTGCCGGCCTTCATAGGTGCTCGCTAACAGCACTTGCCCCAACAGTCTGTTGAGGCTACACGGGGGGCCTTTGTATAGTTTTCTTCTTCGGGATGAGCGAATGCGTGGATGACAGAACACGTGGATCATGCACCACTGTCTCTGTGTCTCTCTGTGTCTCTCTGTGTCTCTGTGTCTCTCTGTCTCTCTCTGTCTCTCTGTCTGTGTCTATGTCTCTCTATGTATCTCTGTGTCTCTGTGTCTCTCTGTCTCTTTCTGTCTCTCTGTCTCTCTCTGTCTCTCTGTGTCTCTCTGTCTCAATCTGTCTCAATGTCTCTCTATGTCTCTCTGTGTCTCTCTGTGTCTCTCTGTCTCAATCTCTCTCTATGTCTCTCTCTCTCTCTCTATGTCTCTCTGTCTCTCTGTCTCTCTCTGTCTCTCTATGTCTCTCTGTCTCTCTCTGTCTCCCTGTCTCTCAATCTATCTCTCTATGTCTCTCTCTCTCTCTGTCTATCTCTCTTCTTTCTCCGTCTCTTTCTGTGTCTCTCTCTGTCTCCCGTAAGTCGAACGCTGCGGTGACCTCCAGTGAAGATTGGCACACTGCACGTTGCCATCGGCTCAGCCGAATCTCGCCAGGGGGGTAGCAGACGTGTGCCCTTTCTGCGGTGCCAGGGAGGATCTGCCCCGCTAGTACTTACACTGCCAGCGGCTCAAACACAAATGTTCCGCCTTTTGGGGGACATCTTCAGGAAACTGGGGGTGCCCTTCTACAACAGCAGCTTCGTGTATGGGGTGGTGCCTTACCTGGCTAACAAGCGCCATGACCTCGCCAACTTCGCCTGTGCTCAGGCGAAGATGGCGGCGTACAGAACGAGGTAGAAGATGCTGCAAGGTGACACTGACGGCTGCTCTGTGCTGCTTCCAGTGTTCAGGGGCCTGCTCAAGGCGCGACTCCGGCTGGAGCACGCCATGTACCACACACGTGTCGGTGATGTGCACGTCTTCTTCGAACGCTGGGGAGCCGGACAAGCCCCTCTCTGCACCAGCGTGGACGGCACCCTCGTGGTGTTCACCTTCTGAAGCGCTCGCTCGTCACCGTGGCGTGCGCGATGACCACCACCACCACCACAACCACCACCACCACAACCACCACCACCACAACCACCACAACTACCACCACCACAACCACCACCACCACAACGTGGCTTTTCTTTCGTGTTGTGCACGGTGCATCTATCGCCCCAGCGCCTGTGTGGTTTATTGTGTTGCTGGTGACTTTGTGTATTTCGCATCGGAATCGCCTCCTGTGCTGTTGCTGCTGGCGGCAATAAAAGTTGTTTAAAAGTCAAAGTCTTCTTCTTGGTTCTTTCGGTAAAGTCACGTAGAAGGAAATAATAAAATAAAATAAATAAAACATAATAAAATAATTCTCACGACGTTTCGGCCACAACGCAAGCAGCCGTCTTCAGACGCTGTCTCTCCGACAGACCTGTTCTCCACCTGAAGACGGCTGCTTGCGTTGTGGCCGAAACGTCGTGAGAATTATTTTATTATGTTTTATTTTTATTCTTTTATTATTTCCCTTCTACGTGACTTTACCGAAAGAACCAAGAATATGAATCCCTGCAGTCACGAAAGCTTTACATCGAAATTTAAAAGTCAAAGTCTCTTTCTCTCAGTCTCTCTCTCACCCCAGGGTCATCAGATCTGTGTGCGTTCTGCGGTGCGACAGAGGATCTGGCCCACCAATATTTGGGGTGTCCACAGCTGAACCCAATGTTCCGGCTCTTGGGATCCATCTTCAGTAAACTGGGGGTGCCCTCTTACCAGGGGCGGTTTCTTCATTAGGGCGATTGGGCGACGCACCACCAATGTCATTGAACCACAGAGTCACGCTAGCCGTCACTGTGCCTCTGGATATAGTCCAATCAGCGTCATGTCACGTTCTGTGGAGTACCGCCTCTTTTTGGGCGATTTCACTCCGGCTGAGAATCGCCCCGAGTGGCCCCATAGACTTACATTCAAAGATGTTTTTTTTCGAACGGCGGGCGCTCCAATGCATTCTCTACGGCTTCCGGGAGGGCTCGCCCTAACGTGCTAACGTCATCATACGTAAGCACGTTTCAGTCAACAATATTATTTGTCGCCACCTAGTGGAATTTTTAATAAAAGAAACTGAGTGGATTATAATAATAGTGAGTATAGAAACAAACAAGATGTATTGTAAGAGTCACTTTATATTTCATTAATATTAAAGAAGTGAAGTTGCCTTTAGATGTTTAAGCTGTTAATTTCACCATTGCATGAGTGGACCTTATCCTTATCAATCATCCAGACATTTGCCCCCCCTGAGAGATTTTGCAGGAGCCGCCAATGCCTCTTACAAGAGCTGCTTCATATGCGGACTGCCTTACCTGGCCAATAAGGGCCACGATCTCGTAAACTTTGTCCGCGCCAAAGCTAAGATTGCGGTTTAATAAACCCGGATAAGTATAACCTGTAAAAACAAAGTTTTTCACTCTAAATCCTTTATATGCGTGGCGGCTAGAGTCCTCTCGTCCTCTGGCTTGAGATGGCTGCCACCTATGGGTCAGATGATTGCATTGCACCAGTAAGCAATTGGTAATTAAATATAATATTTTTGTCCAAAAAATTGTAACATTTTGGAGAAAAATTTTCAAGAACATTAATTGTCACGCACAACGAGTCTGTGTGGAAAATGTCAGCTCGATTGGATCACGGGAAGTGGGTTAAAAAACGACCGAAAGATTTGCACGATCCTAAGCAAGCAAGCAAGCGAACTAAATATAAAGGATTTGACAAGTATAACCCGTAAAAACAAAGTTTTTCACTATAAATCCTTTATATGCGTGGCGGCTAGAGTCCTCTCGTCCTCTGGCTTGAGATGGCTGCCACCTATGAGTCAGATGATTGCATTGCACCATTAAGCAATTGGTAATTAAATATAATATTTTTGTCCAAAAAATGTAAAATTTTGGAAAAAAAATTTTCACGAACATTAATTGTCTCGCACAACGAGTCTGTGTGCAAAATGTCAGCTCGATTGGATCACGGGAAGTGGGTTAAAAAACGACCGAAAGATTTGCACGGTCCTAAACAAGCAAGCGAACTTAATATAAATGATTTAAAAAGAAGCTGCAAGGCGACAGGGACGACGGCTACTCGGCGTTGGCGATGTTGAGAGGGACCTGCTCAAGGCTCAAGGCTCAAGGCTCCGACTGGAGCACGCCTCGTACCACTGAGAATTCGGTCACAGTTCCTATGACCAGCACTCTTTCATTGCTTTCGTGGCTTTATTTTGGTGATTTTCGAAAAGTCTTTTGGTTTGGCCATTTTTGTTTGTTGTAGTACGGAGTAAGACCGATGGCCTTAATCTAAGTTGTCTTGTGGTTGTTGTTGTTGTTTGACTTGCATCCCCTGAGATTGTTACACACAGCGTTGGTGTACGGTGCTTTTTCTGCAATATTTTGCTGTCTTTTCTTGGATTTTCTCTTTGCACTCAGTCACATGTTCACTACAAGATGTTTTCTTGTTCATGTTTTTGTTTTCTGTTTGTTGCGGTTGCACCCGATTCAAGAGCCGAATGGCTCACAGGGCTCTACCTAATACATGAACTTGAACACTGCTATGCCAGGGACGTGCACGCCTTGTTCCTTGAACGCTGGGGGGGCCGGTCAGGCCCTGTGCACCGACTTTCACGTTTTGACCCGTCGACTTTGAGCGGGCAGTGTGTGTGATGACGCGTGATCACGTGGTTTCGTGCCGGTGTGGGGCACGTGCCGTGGTTTAGCAATGGCGACGTTGCTGTACTCGATGTTGGTGACCCCGTGTCAAACGTGGCTCCAGGGTTGTTGCTGCTGGCTGCAATAGAATTGGTTTGAAACGTCAAACGTCTTTCTCTCGCGCTCCCTGTTTCGTCTCTCTCTCTCTGTCTCTCTATATCCGTACACCACGGATACAAATCCTCGTCACCTAGACCCTCTAATTCAACCACTTCACACGCCACCAATGACCGAGGAGCATTGCCGACAACAACAACGGCAACAACAACGACGACAACGACAACAACGACAAAAACAGCAACAACGTCAACAACAACAACAACAACGACAACAACAACGACAACAACAACAACGACAACAACCGCAACAACGGCAACAACAACGACAACAACAACGACAGCAACAACGCCAACAACAACAACAACAACGCCCCGCGTGCCCCCCAAACGTTTTGGACGTTCGGGCATTTGTCGACAAATTCAGAATTCTTCATCCAAAATCAGAAATCGGAATCTCCATTTGTTTCCACAGGAAATTATATATTTTTTTAAATTCCGATTACCTATGAAGCTCTTTTCATTTCACGTCATCCGATGTTCAAAATTTCCCCCCCCCACACCCCACCAAAGACATCACTCGTTATAACCATTTTATTTTTTATATATAGATCATGGGTGGAATCGTGGGGCAACCCAACCCCACCTGCACCCCCTCCCCCTCCTCTCCAAAACAAATAAACTGGACGCGTTTATTAATTTACGTGCAGTAGTTTATAATTCAGATTTTAAATTCAATAAACGAATTAATTACACGCACCTGGCGTTCTTAACGTGAGGTACAAAGCGAACCCTTGACCCCCCCCAAAAAAAATAAGTCAAACTCCGCCTATGATATTTTTTTTTTATTTTTCGTTAAAATATATTTCTGCATTTTTTTTTTCTTACCGCTGTTTTGTGCGCGTGGCTTTTTGTTTCCCCCCACGATTTTACTTCGATTTTTTTTATTTTGCCGAGTCAAATTGTTGCACAGCTGTTCCCTCCGCCTTTTGGAGGCGCTACGCGCGGCCGTCTGGAACTCTCCTCCTTCCCGCTATTGGCCAAAGCCGCTGGGTGCTGTGATGCACTTTTAAAACACATTCCTCCTGCGGAGGGAGCTGGTAGCAACGTTGGGTTGCTCGGTCAATGGCCTGCAGGGTCAACGGCGGCGTGGTGTATTCCGCAAATATGGCCGACTGTGAGGGCGGGCACAAGCCGGCGTGAGTAGGTGAAACGTTGAGTTTTATAAGGGCACCACGGGGTGACCAGCCCCTCCCCACCCAGCCCCACCCCTCCCACCCCCCACCCAGCCCCACCCTCCCCACCCAGCCCCTCCCCACCATCCTCACTCAGCCCCTCCCCACCCTCTCTCCCCACCCAGCCCCTCCCCACCCTCCCCTCCCCACCCAGCCCCTCTCCACCCTCCCCACCCAGCCCCTCCCCACCTTTCCCCGCCCACCCAGCCCCACCCCTCCCACCCCCCACCCAGCCCCACCCTCCCCACCCAGCCCCTCCCCACCCTCCCCACCCAGCCCACCCTCCCCACCCAGCCCCTACCCACCCTCCCCACCCATCCCCTCCCCACCCTCCCCACCCAGCCACTCCTCACCCTCCCCACCCAGCCCCTCCCCACCCTCCCCACCCAGCCCCACCCTCCCCACCCAGCCCCGACCCACCCTCCCCACCCAGCCCCTCCCCACCCTCCCCACCCAGCCACTCCCCACCCTCCCCACCCAGCCCCTCCCTCCCCACCCAGCCCCTCTCCACCCTCCCCTCCCCACCCAGCCCCTCCCTGCACGACGGACGGACTGACACAATAATCCCCTGTGGGCTGGTGTAACCAGGAGTTTCCAACCAGTATCATCATCATCATCATCTCTATTGAACTGATCTTCTTGGTTCTTTCGGTAAAGTCACGTAGAAGGGAAGTAATAAAATAATAAAAATAAAACATAATAAAATAATTCTCACGACGTTTCGGCCACAGCGCAAGCAGCCGTCCTCAGGTTAAGAACATGTCTGTCGATAAGACAGAGTCTAAATGACACGTCTTAGGCTTGGAGTGTCTATTTAAGCTGTGAGGTAGGAGGAAGAGAGCCTTGACAAAATAATTTGCATTTGAAGAGGAATTTAGCATATTTATGGGAAATGCAGGAATGCGAATTATTTTATTATGTTTTATTTTTATTATTTTATTACTTCCCTTCTACGTGACTTTACCGAAAGAACCAAGAAGATGAATTCCTGCAGTCACGAAAGCTTTAAATCGAAATCTATTGAACTGACTTTGTTGTTGTTGTTGTGCTTAGTCTGTTGTCCTCCCCCCCACCACCACCACCACCCCGCACCTCAAATTAGCCACAGTTGGCTACGCACGGTGCAAAAGAAGTTCAACGTACATACACACCAAGGTAAATGTCCCCCGTATAGCCTGCTGGGACAAGTGCTGTTCAGCGTGTGCCACCTATGGGGATGGGCATGCACTCATACGCACAGTCTTGCGTTCATAGGCGCCTCTGCGGCCGTCTGGAACGCTATCCCTTCCGACATTAGCAAGCCGCCGGGAGCAATGGTGCCCTTTTAAATCACCATCTTCGTTGACGAACTAATTTCTTATTTGCGTGCTGAGTTTGTTTCGCCCCGAGGGCCATAGCGACCGATATCATCCATAATAGACGGTTTTTTGGGTGAGATCGCGTAAACTATGAATGCGTTTTGAAACCAGCCGTCGCCCAACACGGTAAATTAGTGAGGTTTGTCACGCAAACATTACGTAACGATTAGTTACGAAAACGTGAACGCCTGGTCGTGTTGGAGAGTGAACCCACAACATTTCCAATGAGTTACACTTTTAGGCTGTGCGCTTTTGAATGATCATCTTAATTGGCGAAGTCATTTTTTTTTAGAACTGCTTCTTGTTGTTGTTGTTGTTGTGTTTAGTTTGGTGTCCATCCCTCTGCCCCAAAAACCTCCGATTAGACACGGATGGTCAAGTACGGTGCGAAAGAAGTTCAACATTCATACACGTACATACGTCATGGGCAAATGTGCTGGTGAATTGCGGTCTTTCAGCCGAACATGTCTTGTCGTGGGCAAAATTATTACGAAACTTGATTTAAAGCTTTCGTGACTGCCGGGATTCATATTCTTAGTTCTTTCGGTAAAGTCACATAGAAGGGAAATAATAAAATAATAAAAATATTAAACAATACAAATTCTCACGACGTTTCGACTGCAACACAAGCAATCGTCATCAGGTGTGAAATCCACAGCAAGAAAATTTTCTAAAATTTCTCGCTCTCTTTTTTTTTAACTACGACAAATGCTGCATCTGCACGCAGCCCTTCTCGCAGTCATACAGGCCTCCGACGGGTAGCTCATATCAGCATGCAGAGCTCCCCGTCATCTACCACCGAGCACACGGCCTCCTCCATCGCCCACTGCTCCTTGAAGGCCGCCACGGCGTGGGTCAGCCGCGCCGCATGGCGGAACTTCAGCCACACACCCTGGCTCCGATCAGAGCGCGGAAGATGCCCCCAGGCTGCTGGCCGGACGTTTCCCCTCCAGGGCCACCTTCCTCGCCCTGTGAATGGCGAGCTTGGCGTAGCCGACGAGCACGTTGACCTGCCCCTGAAATTGTTGGGGTCCGTCGCCCTTCGGGTATCCAAGGATGAGGACCGTCGGGGAGAAGTGGAGGCTGAACCTTAGGAGCATGTTTCTCAGGACCTTGAACAGCGAGTCCAGGCTCTTGCACTCCACGTATTGGTGCGTCACCGTCTCCACTTTTCCACAGAACCGGCACTCCGGGGACGTGTCGGTGAAACGTGCCAGGGAGGTGTTGGCGGTGACGGTGCCGTGGGCGATGCTCCAGCCGAGGTCGCCGATGCGGTTGTACGTCGAGCTGGAGTGGAGTTGCCTCCAGCGAGGCCTCTCCGGAGAGACGCAGGGCAGCAGAGCTCTCCTTGTGGCTCCTCAGGGTGTCCTGTTGGTGAAACCGGACCATGTAGGAGTAGAGAGATGCAGGGCAGGGCTCTCCTCTAGGCGTGGTCCTTGTGGCTCCTCAGGGTGTCCTGTTGGTGACACCGGACCATGTAGGAGTAGAGAGATGCAGGGCAGGTCTCTCCTCCAGGCCTGGTCCTTGTGGCTCCTCAGGGTGTCCTATTGGTGAAACCGGACCATGTAGAAGTAGAGAGATGCAGGGCAGGGCTCTCCTCCAGGCATGGACCTTGTGGCTCCTCAGAGTGTCCTGTTGGTGACACCGGACCATGTAGGAGTAGAGCACCTTCCTCTTGACATTCGCGAAGGCCCCTTCCAGTAGGTCTCCCAGCCGGCACAGGTCGTGATCCGCCTTCGCTTGTCGGCATTGGCGATGCAGCGGCACGACGGAGAGCTCCGGTGGAGGGGGACCGAGAGGGGCCTCGTCATCCCCAACGCCGATGGGGGGCGTTCACCCCGCTGCCGCTGAGAAGGCCCCCTTGGCTTCGGCCAGGATCCGGGCAGCCATCCGGAGCGACTGCAGCCCCCCATCTTTGCGGCCATGTCTGCTGGTCCGAGCCACCGGCCCCGTGTTCCAGGCTCCACCAGATCTCCCGTCCTGGTGAGCCGCGTGTTGGTGAGGTGCCTCTCCATGCCCGGGGTGGCGGTGGTGGATGACAGCTTTGTCTGCAGGACGTTCCTGTACAAAGGTGGCAGCTGCCCCAGTGGGAGGCCCTGCAGGTCCGTGTAGAATAGTTGTTTGGAGCACTGCAACCCCCCCCCCCCCCCCCAGCTGTTTCAGGAGGAAGGAGGCCGTGACGCTCCAGGCTGGTGCAGGGGGCGGTGGCGTGCAGGAACTTCTGCGCGGCCTGCGGTCGGAAGGTGGCCAGCTGACTCCGCACGCACACCGGCCCGTGACCGCCCTCGTCCAGTGGCAGGGCCAGGACCCCACCGTGACCCGGTGTCCTCCGCCCGACCAGAAGAAATCGAGGACTCGCTTCTGAAGCGCGTTGACGAGGCTCATGGGGGGGTGCAGGGAGAAGAGTCGGTGCCACAGCATGGACGCCACCGGCTGGTTCACCACCAACGTCTTTGTCCTGAACGTGAGGAACTTGCACAGGCGACTCCAGGAGGCCCAGCTGCTCCTTCACCTTCTCCTCCAGCTCGACCCAGTTCCTCTGCGGTGGTTCCTCCTCTGGTCCCAGGAACACCCCCAGTTGATGCAGCGGCGATGTTGTTGTGCTCCAATTGATGGTTTTCGCCTTCTCCGGACACTCGGTCATGTCCCACGCTCCAACCAGCAGGCCGCTGCACTTTTTTCCAGTTCATTTTGGATGAGGAGGCCTTCGAAAAGACCTCCTGGCACTCACACTATGAGATCTCTTTTACCAGTGGCAAAATGTAGTAGTAGGTTTTTACCCTTTTAAACTGGTACAAAACTGACACCTTTATTCAAGGCATCATGTTTGCAATAACCACAACACAAGTAGTCCTTGTGTTGTCGTTATTGCAAACATGATGCCTTGAATAAAAGTGTCAATTTTGTGCCAGTTTAAAAGGGTAAAAACTACAACACAAGTAGTCCTTGTGTGGTGGTTATTGCAAACATGATGCCTTGAATAAAAGTGTCAATTTTGTACCAGTTTAAAAGGGTAAAAACCTACTACTCCTGGCACTCGTGCAGCAGTGCGACATCATCCAGGGAACGCAGGATGACGAGGTCGTCTTTGGCGTTTGCCATCAGGACCAACTTGATGCTTGGTTCTCTGAGCACCAGGCCGCTGAGTCTCCGCCTTATGAGACTCAGGAAAGGCTCTAAAGCCAGGGCATAAATTTGCCTCGACAATGGGCCTCTCTCTCTCTCTCTCTGCATTCTCTCCTCTCTCTCTCCTCTCTCGCGTGGAAACCGCTGTCTCTCGTATTGATCGCACGCTCAGAATGTCCATTGATGCCGTCGCCACAAAGAGTGTGGTGTAACTGATAGGCAATGCGCATACGTGTCCGTGCGAGTGTCTAAAGTAACGTGTTGTTTGCGCATGGTGTGTTGCGAGTACGTGTGGTGTGTTGTGTGGACGTGTGTGTTGTTGTAATCGCTATTGTTGTGCGTGTGATGTTTTGTATGTGTGTTGTTGAAGGTGTATGTGTGGGGCGTTGTTGTTGTTGTTGTGTGTGTGTGTGTGGTTGTTGTGTGTCTGTGGGGAGTGTTGTGTGTCTGTTGTTGTGTGTGGGTGTTTTGTATGTGTGTTGTTGACCTGTATGTGTGGTGCGTTGTTGTTGTTGTTGTGTGTGTGTGTGGTTGTTGTGTGTCTGTGGTGAGTGTTGTGTGTCTGTTGTTGTGTGTGTGTGTGTTGTGTATGTGTGTTGTTGTTGAGTTTGCGTGGTGGGTATTGTGTATGTGTATGTGCTGTGCGTTATTGTTGTTGTTGTTGTGTATGTGTGTTGCGTATGTGTGCTGTTGTTGTGTATGTGAGATGTGTTGTGTGATGTTGTGGATGTGCATTGGTGTTGGGTATTGTTGGTGTGTATGTATACTGTTGCTGTGTATGTATGGTGTGTTGTGGTGTGTTGTGGTGTGTTTGCGTGTGTTGTTGTGTATGTGTGTGTTGTTGTTGTTTTGGTGTGTTAAACTTTGGGGAGCGGTGGCGCAGTGGTTAGCGCACTGCCCTACGAACCCGGCGACCCCAGTTTGATTACTGCTCACGGCCACCAACACCCAGTGACGATTATCGGAACCCGTCTTGGGAATCCCTGAGGTCAGGGGAATAACATAAAAACCCAACACTCGCAATCACTCACTCTCATTCTGTAGAATAGGGGGAGATCACACAAACTGCACTCACTCTGTAGAACAGGGAGAGATCATACAAACTACACTCACTCAATCTGCAGAACAGGGGGAGATCACACAAACTCCACGCACTCACTCTGTAGAACAGGGGGAGATCATACAAACTCCACTCACTCAATCTGCAAAACAGGGGGAGATCACACAAACTCCACTCACTCACTCTGTAGAACAGGGGGAGGTCATACAAACTCCACTCACTCTGTAGAACAGGGGGAGATCATACAAACTCCACTCACTCACTCTGTAGAACAGGGGGAGATCATACAAACTCCTCACTCACTCTGTAGAACAG
>NC_083835.1:6489339-6561839 GCF_015708825.2 Lethenteron reissneri
CTCCCTCCCCTCTCCTCCCTCCCCTCTCATCCCTCCCCATCCCGTACCTCCCTGTCCTCCCTCCCTTCTCCTCCCCCTACCCTCTCCTCCCTCCCTCTCTCCTCCCTCCCCTCATCTCCGTATCCCTCCCGTCTCTACCTCCCCTCTCCCCCCCCTCCCACTCTCCCCCTCCCCTCTCCTCCCCCTCCCCTCTCCCCCATCTCCCCCATCTCCGTTTCGCTGCCTCTCCATCCGCTCCCCGTGGAGACGCTGAGACGCCGTTGTTCAGTGAAGGAACCTCGAAGCGTAGAGAGCGAGGCACAGAGCGAGCGAGAGAGAGAGACGAGTGAGTGTGAGATGATTGAGTGAGAGAGTGAGCGAGAGGGTGAGCGAGAGAGCGAGCGAGTGAGCGAGGTGAGCGAGAGAGTGAGCGAGAGAGTGAGCGAGAGAGTGAGAAAAAAAATCGAAATGATGAACGAAGCAAGGTGCCGACTACACCGAGCATCTTCTTGTTTCCACTGAGAGTGAGAGAGTGAGTGTGTAAATGAGGAGGCGTGGAGAGTGAGAGAGTGTGAGAGTGAGAGAATGAAAGAGAGTGAGAGTGTGAGAGTGAGAGGAGTGAGAGAGTGAGAGTGTGTGAGAGTGAGAGAGTGTGAGAGTGAGAGAATGAGAGAATGAGAGAGTGTGAGAGTGAGAGAGTGAGAGAGTGTGAGAGTGAGAGAGTGAGAGAGTGAGAGTGTGTGAGAGTGAGAGAGTGTGAGAGTGAGAGAATGAGAGAATGAGAGAGTGTGAGAGTGAGAGAGTGAGAGAGTGTGAGAGTGAGAGAGTGTGAGAGTAAGAGTGTGAGAGTGAGAGAATGAGAGAGTGTGAGAGTGAGAGAGCGGAGCGAGAGATAGAAAAATCGCAATAGACATCAGGGGAGAGATATCAACACCGAGATATCTGCACACACACACAGAGAGAAAGAAAGTGAGTGAGAGAGCAACGAGTGTGTAAATCAGGAGGCGTGGAGAGTGAGAGAGCGGGCGAGAAGGGCTACGTGCAGATGCAGCACTTGTTTTAGTAAAAAAAAAGAAACAAAATAGAAAAAAAATAAAAAAGAGCGAGCGAGAGAGCGAGTGAGCGAGAGGTGGGGATTTACATAAAGCAAAGTAAAAAAAAATTACGAAATGATGAACGAAGCAAAGTGCAGACTACACCGAGCATCTTCTTGTTTCCACTGATCGTAAAAAAAAAGAAAAAAAGAACAAAAAGAGAGGGGGTAGAGAGAGAGGGAGGGGGGCAGAGCGAGGAGGGGGTGGGGGTACATAAAGCAAAACATAAAAACAACGAAATGATGAACGAAGCAAAGTGGCGACTACACCGAGCATCTTCTTGTTTCCTCTGCATCGTAAAAAAAAGAGAGCGCTAAGCAAAAGCTACAGGGAGAGAGATCTGCAGAGAGAGAAAGAGAGACTCAAAGATTGATCTCAATCTACAAGGAGGGACTGTACACACGCCAAGTGACACGGAGAGCAGAAGGACATTTCAATTCCATTCCCCCGACAAAATACACACGGGAAGAGGAAGAGAGAGATAGCGATAGAGTGAGCGAGAGAGTGAGCGAGAGGGTGAGCGAGAGAGTGAGTGAGCGAGAGAGTGAGCGAGAGAGTGAGCGAGCGAGCGAGAGAGCGAGCGAGAGAGCGAGCGAGAGAGTGAGCGAGCGAGAGAGCGAGAGGGTGAGCGAGAGAGTGAGTGAGAGAGTGAGCGAGAGAGTGACCGAGAGAGTGAGCGAGAGAGTGACCGAGAGAGTGAGCGAAAGAGTAAGCGAGAGAGTGAGCGAGAGGGTGAGCGAGAGGGTGAGCGAGAGAGTGAGCGAGAGAGTGAGCGAGAGGGTGAGCGAGAGGGTGAGCGAGAGAGTGAGCGAGAGAGTGAGCGAGAGAGTGAGCGAGAGGGTGAGCGAGTGAGCGAGTGAGCGAGAGAGTGAGCGAGAGAGCGAGCGAGTGAGCGAGAGGGTGAGCGAGAGAGTGAGCGAGAGAGTGAGCGAGAGAGTGAGCGAGAGAGTGAGCGAGAGAGTGAGCGAGAGAGTGAGCGAGAGGGTGAGCGAATGAGCGAGTGAGCGAGAGAGTGAGCGAGAGAGCGAGCGATAGGGTGAGCGAGTGAGCGAGAGGGTGAGCGAGAGGGTGAGCGAGAGAGTGAGCGAGAGAGTGAGCGAGAGAGTGAGCGAGAGTTGGGGGTTTACATGAAGCAAAGTTATTATAAAAAAAAAAAATTACGAAATGATGAACGAAGCAAAGTGCCGACTACACCGAGCATCTTCTTGTTTCCACTGATCGTAAAAAAAGAGAGAAATAGGGAGAGATAGGGAGAGATAATAGCGAGAGGGGAGTGAGGGAGGGGAGCGTTAGGAGAGGGTAGCGAGGGGGTGAATGAAAGACGTGAGATATGGAATGGAGAGAGGAGAGCAGAGCGTTGAAATATTTCATTTAAAAAGGGGGGGGGGGGGGGGCGGCGGGGGCATATATAGCAAAGCATTGAAAAAAAACTTTTAAAAAATAAATGATGAACGAATCAAAGTGCCGACTACACCGGACATCTTCTTGTTTCCTCTGCATCGTAAAAAATATATAGAGATAAAAAGATAGCGAGAGAGCTAGAGAGATTAACACTGGTCAATACACTTTTTTCTGGCGTAAGGTATTCCAGCGGTTTTAAGGTAATTTTGGGGTGCTGATTCCAAATCTGGCATCAGTTTTTGTCTATCACATCAGGTTTTTGAGATAACAAATATTGCATTTTGAATAAAAACTGCGGAAGAAAAATATGGAATAAATGTGGATATCTTCTTGGTTCTGTCGGTAAAGTCACATAGAAGGGAAGTAATAAAAAAATAAAAATAAAACATAATAAATAATTCTCACGACGTTTCGGCCACAACACAAGCAGCCGTCCTCAGGTATGTAGATATCTACAAAAATGATATTATAAACACACTATCCTAAAAATACAGCGCCATATTTTAACACTAAAGCAGTCACTGACTCGCAACGACTTGCAATCATATGTGACAGAGTTAATTTCGGGTAAAATCAATGAAAATGGGGTATGCCGATAGCATAAAAATGAGATGTGATAGAGCAAATCTGAGATCAGATTTGGAATCAGCACCCTGAAATTAGTCTAGAACAGCTGCAAAAGTCCAGGCCAGAAAAAAATGTTTTTTTTGTTGTTGACCAGTGTAATAGATAGATAGAGAAGAGATAGCGAGAGATAATATATACATAGAGAGACACAGAGATAGCGAGAGAGATGAGAGAGACACAGAGAGATTGCGAGAGAGAGGAGAGAGACGCAGAGAAATAGCGAGAGAGATGAGAGAGACAGAGAGATAGTGAGAGATAATATATACATAGAGAGACACAGAGAGATGGCGAGAGAGAGGAGAGAGACACAGAGAGATAACGAGAGAGAGATCAAGAGAAATAGCGAGAGAGATGAGAGAGACACAGAGAGATAGCGAGAGAGATGAGAGAGACACAGAGAGATAGCGAGAGAGATGAGAGAGACACAGAGAGATAGCGAGAGAGAGGAGAGAGACACAGAGAGATAGCGAGAGATAATATATACATAGAGAGGCACAGAGACATAGCGAGAGAGAGGAGAGAGACACACAGAGATAGCGAGAGATAATATATACATAGAGACACAGAGAGATAGCGAGAGAGAGGAGAGAGACACAGAGAGAGATAGCGAGAGAGAGGAGAAAGACACAGAGAGATAGCGAGAGAGAGGAGAGAGATCAAGAGAGAGATAGCGAGAGAGAGGAGAGAGATCAAGAGAGATAGCGAGAGATAATATATACACAGAGAGACACAGAGAGATAGCGAGAGAGAGGAGAGAGATCAAGAGAGATAGCGAGAGATAATAGATACATAGAGAGACACAGATTGATAGCGAGAGATCAAGAGAGACGCAGAGAGATTGCGAGAGAGAGGAGAGAGACACAGAGAGAGATTGCGAGAGAGAGATGACTAGGAGCCACCCGGCACACCACATCCAGGAGCTTCCCCGGACCACGTCTCCGTCGGCAGGCGAGAGAGAGAGCGCGAGCGAGCGGGAGAGATGCGGCTGTGGTGCCCGCGTAGTGCGAGAGGGGAGAGGAAAGGGGAGAGATAAACGGGAGAGAGAGACAAATAAAGAGGGAGAGAGAGGGGGGGAGAGGGAGGGGAGAGGGGGGGAGCGAGAGAGGGAGGGGAGAGGGGAGCTAGAGGGGGGGGAGAGGAGGGGGAGAGGGGGGGAGAACGAGAGAGGGGGGGAAGGGAGAGGAGGGGGAGAGAGGGAGAGGGGGGGGAGAGGGGGGAGAGAGGGGGGGAGAGAGGGAGAGGGGGGAGAGAGGGGGGGAAGGGAGCGGGGGGAGAGGGGGGGGAGCGTGAGAGGGGTGAGAGAGGGGTGAGAGAGGGGGAGGGGGGAGAAGGGGGGGAGAGAGAGCGTGAGAGGGGGGGGAGAGAGAGAGGGGTGAGAGAGGGGGAGAGGGGGAGAAGGGGGGGGGGGAGAGAGAGGGAGAAGAGGGGGAGAAGGGGGGGAGAGAGAGGGGTGAGAGAGGGGGAGAGGGGGAGAAGGGGGGGGGGGAGAGAGAGGGAGAAGAGGGGGAGAAGGGGGGGAGAGAGAGGGGTGAGAGAGGGAGAGAGCGTGAGAGGGGGGGGGAGAGAGAGGGCGAACGAGGGGGAGGAAGAGGGGGAGAGAGGGGTGAGAGAGGGGGAGAGGGGGAGAAGGGGGGGGGGGAGAGAGGGAGAAGAGGGGGAGAAGGGGGGGAGAGAGAGGGGGAGAGGGGGAGAGGGGGAGAAGGGGGGGAGGAGAGCGTGAGAGGGGGGGGGGGAAGGGAGCGGGGGGAGAGGGGGGGGGAGCGTGGAGAGGGGGGGAGAGAGGGGGGAGAGAGAGGGAGAGGTGGGGGAGAAGGGGGGGAGAGAGAGGGGGGAGAGAGGGGGAGAGGAGGAGAAGGGGGGGAGAGAGAGGGGGGAGAGAGGGGGAGAGAGAGGGGTGAGAGAGGGGAGAAGGGGGGGAGAGAGAGGGGGGAGAGAGAGGGGAGAGAGAGGGGTGAGAGAGGGGGAGAAGGGGAGAAGGGGGGGGAGCGTGAGAGGGGGGGAGAGAGCGTGAGAGGGGGGGGAGAGAGAGAGGGGTGAGAGAGGGGGAGAGGGGGAGAAGGGGGGGAGAGCGTGAAAGGGGGGGAGAGCGTTCGTGAACAGACCTCTCTCTCTCTCTCTCCCGCACACACGATGCCCTTCAGAATCTCTGCGCCCTCGAGTCGCCCGCGAGACGGACTCCTGCCGACTAAGGAGCGACTGGCCGACTGACGGACTGGCCGACTGACGGACTGGCCGACTGACGGACTGGACGACTAAGGAGCTACTGGCCGACTGACGGACTGGCCGACTGGCGGACTGACCGAACGACCGTCTGACTGACCGTCTGATTCCTCGGAAGGTTGACTGATTGTTCGACTGACTGACTGATTGTTCGACTGGCTGACTGTCTGACTGACTGTCTGATTCCTCGACTGACTGGCTGATTGTTCGACTGACTGACTGACTGAATGTTCGACTGACTGACTGTCTGACTGACCGTCTGATTCCTCAACTGGTTGACTGCTTGTCCGACTGACTGACTGATTGTTCGACTGGCTGACTGTCTGACTGATCGTCTGACTGACCGTCTGATCCTCCGATCACCGGACTGACTGCCTGACTGACCGTCTGACTAACCGCCTGACTAATTGTACGACTGGCCGACTCACTGACTGCCCGCCCGACCATTTGACTGACTGTCAATATGCCTGTCTGGCTTGCCTGCCTATCAATCCACGAGCCAGCCTGCCCGCCTGCCCCTGTGACTATCTCGCCCTGCCTGTTCGCCTGCCTGCGAGGTTGACCGACGACTACCTGCCTGAGTCACCCGACTCTCCGATTGAGCATTCACACGAATGCCTGCGCTCAGCGTACGATTCGGCGCCAGAGGGCCGCGTGAGTGACACTGCTAACTGAGTGCCTGGATGAGCAGCTGATGAGGACCCCCGACATCTGACTGGGAAGGTGATGATCTTGCTGAGTGGGCGCTTGCTCTGAGGAGTAGGTGGCCGAGTGGCTCTGCTCGGCACACGTCAGGATGGTACGCGCAGTTTGGACGACTCTGAAAACGCGATTCGCAGGTGAGCTGCGCGGATTTTGAATCACACGCGAGCGCACACACACGTGCACACACACGCGCAAGTGCACACACGCACGCGCACACACGCACGTGCACACACGCACACGCAAGCAAGTGCACACACACACACGCGTGCACACACACACATGTGCACACACGTGCACACACACACGCGCACACACACACACACACGTGCACACAGACGCGTACACACACGTGCACACACGCACGCGTGCACACACACGCGCGTGCAAACACACGCAAGTGCACACACACACGCACGCGTGCACACACACGCAAGTGCGCACACGCACACACACACACACGCACACACACGCACACACACACGTGCACACATACACGCACACACACACGTGCACACACACACGTGCACACACACACGCACGCGTGCACACACACACGCACGCGTGCACACACGCGCAAGTGCACAGACACACACACACGTGCACACATACACGCACACACACACGCACACACACGCAAGTGCGCACACACACACACACGTGCACACACACACGCACGCGTGCACACACACGCAAGTGCACACACGCACACACACACGTGCACACACACACGCACACACACGCAAGTGCACACACACACTCACGCGTACACACACACGCAAGTGCGCACACACACACGTGCACACACACACGTGCACACACACACGCACACACACGCAAGTGCACACACACACTCACGCGTACACACACACGCAAGTGCGCACACACACACGTGCACACACACACGTGCACACACACACGTGCACACACACACGCACACACACGCAAGTGCACACACACACTCACGCGTACACACACACGCAAGTGCGCACACACACACACACGTGCACACACACACGCACGCGTGCACACACACGCAAGTGCACAGACACACACACGTGCACACACACGCACACACACACGTGCACACACAGACGTGCACACACACACGCAAGCAAGTGCACACACACACACGCGTGCACACACACACGTGCACAACACACACACACACGCGCGTGCACACACACACACGTGCACACACACGTGCACACACACACGTGCACACACACACACACACGTGCACAACACACACGCGCACAACACACACACACATACGTGCACACACACACACGTGCACACGCACAACATACACACACACGCGCGTGCACACACACACGCTTGCACACACGTACAAGTGCACACACACACACACAGCGGGACACCGTGTGTACGAGACACGTGCACACACACACACACATCTGATATACACACACACACGCGCGTGCACATACACACACAAGTGCACACACACACGCGCGCGCACACGCGCACACACACACGCAAGTGCACACGCACACGCACAACACACAGACGTACGAGCATACACACGCAAACACACGTGCACACACACACACATCTGATACACACACACACGCGCGTGCACATACACACACACGCGCGCGCACACACGCGCGCGCGCACACGCACACGTGCACACACACGCGCACACACACACACGCAAGTGCACACACACACACACGCACAACACGCACACGCACAACACACACACGTACGTGCACACACACGCAAACACACACGCACGTGCACACACACAGCAGGACGCCGTGTGTATGAGACACATACACACGCGCGTGTTCACACACGCACAACACACACACACACGCACTCACGTGCACACACACACACGCACAACACACACACACGTGCACACACACACGCACGTACACACACACGCACACACACGCACACAGCAGGACGCCGTGTGTACGAGACACATACACACACGCACAACACACACACACGCACACACGCACGTGCACACACACACACGCACAACACACACACACGCACACACGCACGTGCACACACAAACACGCACAACACACACGTGCACACACACACACACACGTGCACACACACACACGCACTCACGTGCACACACACACACGTGCACACACACACACACGCACGTGTTGTGTACGAGACACGTGCACAGACAAAGGCGCCCTCCTCCACCGTGTAGCCTCAGCAGATTGTTGTGGGGCGCGGGCAAGGGGTGTGTGTGTGGGGTGTAACCAACAACAACAGGCCCGGCCGCCTTTGTCTCCCCAACGCTACCTGCACCACCGCTCCGGGCTACGCCGTGGTGGTCATCTCGAAGCGCCTGATACCCCGAGCCAGCCCCACCCGTGGTGGCAATTCCACATTCCCTTGCCGGGAGGGAGGGAGGAGGAGGGGGGGGGGTCCATCATATCGGTGACGGCAAGCAGCAAAGTGGTATCTAGATCTTCTTGGTTCTTTCGGTAAAGTCACGTAGAAGGAAAATAATAAAATAATAAAATGATGAAACATAATAAAATAATTCTCACGACGTTTCGGCCACAACGCAAGCAGCCGTCTTCAGAAACGTCGTGAGAATTATTTTATGATGTTTTATTTTTATTATTTTTATTACTTCCCTTCTACGTGACTTTACCGAAAGAACCAAGAAGATGAATCCCTGCAGTCACGAAAGCTTAAAAATCGAAAATTGGTACCGTGATTTTATCGACCTCGGTAGTCGTGGTTTGATGATTGGTCGTCGACGCTTGGAGGTTGATTGTGAGACTTACGCAATACCTGGGTGGGTGGAGATAAAGGCCGTAATAGGCGCTCGCTAACAGCACTTTGCCAACAGTCTGCTAAGGCTACCAGGAGCAGCTTTGCCTTCGCCTTGCGTAGGAGGAGCGGTGGCGCCGCGGTTAGCGCCGCGCTGCGCTACGGAGCCCCCCCCCCCCCCCCCCCCCCCCCGGGCGACGGATCCGAGTTCGAATTCCAGCTCACGGGCCCCCCAAAGTCGCCACTGACAAATCATCCGGGGCCGGTCGTGGGCCTCCCCTAGGTCGACTCGGCCTCAAAATTAGGGGGGGGGGAGGGGAGACAAAGGCGGCCGGGCACGGCGGCTGGCAACCCCACCACCTCGTGCCGGCCTTCTCGTTAGCAGCTCTTGCCCCGGCAGTCTGCTGAGGCTACACGGGGGACCTTTGCCTTTGCGTTGCGTGGGCGGAACGGTGGCGCAGCGGTTAGCGCGCTGCGGTTAGCGCTACGGAGCCCCCGGACAACGGAGTTCGATTCCAGCTCGCGGACAACCACCGCTGGTGGATAAATATCCGAACGGGTCATAGGCGGCTTCCGTCTAGGTCGACTCAGCCTTAACATCTGGTGGGGGGGGGGTGTGTACCGCTCCGGCCTTAATAGGTGCTCGCTAACAGCACTTACCCCTCCCAGTGCGTATGTAACGTGTTACTTAATACTAACGTTGCGGCCTTGAAAGGAAAAAAGAATATCTATAATGTGACGTTTCGGGCAATGCCCCTGCTTCATGGCACATTGTGTGTGTACGGAATCACTCTCTACACCATCGACCGATAGGATGTGTGCATCGCTATCTCTGTACACATCTCTATATATATACAGTATCTCTGTGTGTCTCTGTGTGTCTCTGTGTCTCTCTGTGTGTCTCTGTGTATGTCTCTGTGTGTCTCTATGTATCTGTGTGTGTCTATGTGTGTCTATTTGTGTCTCTGTGTGTCTCTGTGTCTGTGTGTCTCTGTGTGTCTATTTGTGTCTCTGTGTGTCTCTGTGTCTGTGTCTCTCTGTGTGTCTCTGTGTGTGTATCTGTGTCTCTGTGTGTCTCTGTGTATCTCTGTGTGTCTCTGTGCGTCTCTGTGTCTCTGTGTCTCTCTGTGTGTCTCTGTGTGTCTCTGTGTATCTCTGTGTGTCTCTGTGTGTCTCTGTGTGTGTCTGTGTATCTCTGTGTGTCTCTGTGTGTCTCTGTGTATCTCTGTGCGTCTCTGTGCGTCTCTGTGCGTCTTTGTGCGTCTCTGTGTCTCTGTGTCTCTCTGTGTGTCTTTGTGTGTGTCTATGTGTCTCTATGTGTCTCTGTGTGTCTATGTGTGTCTCTGTGTGTCTCTGTGTCTCTGTGTGTATCTGTGTCTCTGTGTGTCTCTGTGTGTGTCTGTGTGTCTCTCTGTGTATCTGTGTCTGTGTGTGTCTGTGTGTCTCTGTGTGTCTCTGTGTGTCTCTGTATCTGTGTGTCTCTATCTATATCTGTGTATCTGTATGAGTCTCTGTGTGTCTCTATGAGTCTCTGTGTGTGTCTATCTCTGTGTGTCTCTCTCTCTCGGTATCTCCATCTGCCTCGTTAGGTATCTCTGTATTTCTCTCTCTCTCTTTCAGTATCTCTCCATATCTCTGCAGCTCTGTGTCTAATCTGTCGTTCCCTCGGCATCGATCTATCTCGCTGTATCAATCATCTCTGCATATCTAACACCCCCCCCCCCCCCCCCATCTGTCTCCCTGTATGGGGAGTGGTGGTTGCATTAGAGCCCGATTTCGATTCATATTCACGGCCAACGCAAGTGACGATTATCTGAACTGGTCTTGCCCCCGACAGTGTTCCAACACAGGCAGACTCCCCCTGGGTTTTTGTACTGGGGGGAAGACAAAGGCGGCCGGGCGCGGTGGTGGCTGTACCACCCATCCCGCCTCAACGTGTTCCGTTTGGCGGCCTTCACAGGTGATGCCGCTGCTGCTGATCGCTAACAGCACTTGCCCCGAGGCTACGCAGTTGGGCAGTGGGGGGTACCTTTGGCTGTGCCTTGTGGTAGTGGAACTTTCCACTGCAGAGCCGAGCCGTGCTGGCCCTGCCGGTGGAATTCAAATCCAGTTCCCGGTCCGTCCTTGAATGAGAGCCATGATCAATCGCCAGGGTAGTGCTCACTGCACGAGGTCTGTCTGTCTGTCTGTTTGTCTGTGTGTGTGTCTGTCTCTCTGTCTGTCTGTATGTCTGTGTGTCTGTCTGTGTGTCTGTCTCTCTGTCGGTATGTCTGTGTGTCTGTCTCTCTGTCTCTCTGTCTGTATGTGTGTCTGTCTCTCTGTCTGTGTGTCTGTCTGTGTGTCTGTCTGTGTGTCTGTGTGTCTGTCTCTCTGTCTGTGTGTATGTCTCTCTGTCTGTGTGTCTGTCTGTCTGTGTGTCTGTCTCTCTGTCTCTCTGTCTGTATGTGTGTCTGTCTCTCTGTCTGTGTGTCTGTCTGTGTGTCTGTCTCTCTGTCTGTGTGTCTGTCTGTCTGTCTGTTTGTCTGTCTGTCTGTGTGTCTCTCTGTCTGTCTGTGTGTGTGTCTCTCTGTCTGTCTCTCTGTCTCTCTGTCTGTCTGTCTGTCTCTCTGTCTCTGTCTCTCTGTGTGTCTGTCTGTCTCTCTGTCTGTGTGTCTGTCTCTCTGTCTGTCTGTCTCTCTGTCTGTGTGTCTCTCTGTCTGTGTATCTGTCTCTCTATCCCTCTGTCGGTGTGTTTGTCTCACTGTCTGTGTGTCTGTCTGTCTCTCTGTCTGTCTGTGTGTCTCTCTGTCTGTGTGTCTGTCTCTCTGTCTGTCTCTCTCTGTCTCTCTGTGTGTCTATCTATCTGTCTATCTGTCTGTCTGTCTGTCTCCCTGTCTGTCTGTCTGTCTCTCTGTCTCTCTGCCTGTCTGTCTCTCTGTCTCTCTGTCTGTGTGTCTATCTGTCTATCTGTATGTCTATCTGTGCCCGCGGAGGGCCGCTTCCCTCAAGCCTGCTACGTTTAATTCCAAGGAAAGGGTTGTTCTAGTTGTTGTTAAATCAACATAGAAATGTTCACACACACAGGCAGATTTCGCATTAACTGTTGGGGTAAGTGCTGTCCGATTCGTTCCAGCAGCAGCAGCAGCAGCAGCTATGCAGGCCGACAGGGTCACAGGAGGGTGATGGGTGGAACAGGGTTGTTGTTGTTGTTGTTGTTAAAACAACATGTTCATATATATACACACAGGCAAATTTAGCATTAACAGACTGTTGGGGCAAGTGCTGTCCGCATAGTTCCAGCAGCAGCAGCAGCTATGAAGGCAGACAGGGTCATAGGAGGGTGATGGGTGGGACAGCGTTGTTGTTGTTGTTCACTGCAGCGGGGGGGGGGGGGGGGGTGATCGCGTAAATATATAATTGTTGTGTCGTTGAACCCGCCACCACCCGACGCAGCCAATTAGTAAGGGGTTTCACTTCTTGGTTCTTTCGGTAAAGTCATCACGTAGAAGGGAAGTAATAATATAATCACATAATAAAACATCATAAAATAATTCTCACGACGTTTCGGCCACAACGCAAGCAGCCGTCCTCAGGTGAAGAATGAAACACCACCAAGCTTGGAGCGTATATTTAAGCTGGGTTGGAGGGGGGGAAGAAGAGCGCCTTGACAAAATAATTTGCATATCAAGAGGAATTTAGCAGATATTGTGAAATGCGTAGGAGGTGGGCGGGGAGGTTTCAAATTCATATTATGCCCATGCATTATGCAGGATTAGCAACATCAAAGGAAGGGGATAGGTGGTAGCATTAACAAAGGGAAGGAATGTTAATAGTATGTAGCTGCAGTTACTAAACCACCACGTAATGGGTTTGTCACGTAAACAGAACGTGCCAATTCGTGACTACTTCAGCACCCCCGGTGTGTTGGAGAGTAAATGTGTTGGAGAGTGAGTAAATGTCATCCTCTCAGCCGACAAGGGCAATGTCACGGTCATCATGGACAAACCCACATACAATAACAACAATCAGGACCTACTTAATGATGGTAGCTTATACAAAAATTAAAAGAGATCTCACCAACAGCCTCGTTACGAAAACCAACAATATCATCACTGATTCCACATATTCCTAGGTTTTTTCGGTAAAGTCACGTAGGTAAAACATAAAAATTAATGAAAATAAAATAAAATAAAACAAAAATCACGACGTTTCGGAGGCAACACAAACGTCGTGATTTTTGTTTTATTTTATTTTATTTTCATTAATTTTGATGTTGTACCTACGTGACTTTCCCGAAAAAAACCTAGGAATATGAATCCTTGCAGTCACGAAAGCTTCAAATCTAGAATTGATTCCACATCTTTGATCGAACCATCCAAACGGTTTTCCTTCAAACCCTCTGCTGCTAGACCACCCAGATGTATGGCTTATCAAAAACCCATAAAGAATGGACACCCCTTCGTCCTATCGTCTCCACCATTGACTCACCCCACCTACAAACTGGCCCGATTTCTGTCTGAGACCTTACAACAATTCACTGGTAAGACCGCCTCTGCTGTACTTAACTCGGCTCACTTGGTATCGTTAATTAAGGACATCTCACTATCTCCAGGTGATTTGCTCGTTAGTTTCGATGTAGTCTCTTTGTTTATCAAAGTTCCTGTGCCTGACACCATTGCAATCATTGAGGATTTGGTCCAACAAGGACTGAATGCTGATGTACCGCCCCTGGGGAGACACTGTCTCACCAACACTTACTTCACCTGGAATGGAACTTTCTACAAACAACTTCTTGGTTCTTTCGGTAAAGTCACGTAGAAGGGAAGTAATAAAATAATAAAAATAAAACATAATAAAAGAAAATAATTCTCACGACGTTTCGGCTACAACGCAAGCAGCCGTCTTCATGTGAAGAATGAGGCAGTGCCAAGCTAGGAGCTTATATATAAGCTGGGTTGGAGGTGGAGAAGAGCGCCTTGACAAAAGAAGGTGCATATCAAGAGGAATTTAGCATATTCATGGGAAATGCGTAGGAGGTGGGCGGGGGGGTTTCAAAGTCATATTATGGCCATGCATTATGCAGGATCAGCAGCACCAAGGGAGGGTGCAGGGAGTAGCATTAACAAAGGAAAGGAATGTTAATAGTATGTAGCTATAATTGTATGTAAAATTTTCTACAGACAAGTTGAAGGTACCCCAATGGGTTCTCCCTTTTCTCCGGTTGTAGACAATGTTTTCATGGATACATTTTGAGACAAACGCCATCCAGGCATCCACTCTACGTCCGTCCTTGTGGAAGAGGTACGTAGATGACACGTTTGTCATCTGGCCACATGGCCGACCAGCTCTGAACCAATTCCTCAACCACATCAATTCCACATACTCAGCCATCAAATTCACTATGGAGGTGTAAACAGATGGCAAGCTACCATTCTTGGATGTTTTAATCGAAAAGAGACCAGATGGCTCAATGGGACACTGTCTACAGGAAAGCCACCCAAACGGATGCCGACCTAAAACCTGACTCCAACCACCATCCATCCCAGAAGAATTCCTTCATCAAAACTCTACACCATAGAGCTCGATGCATTTCTGACCATCATCACCTAACCAGTGAACTGGAGCACGTACACCTAAGCTCGCAAGACGAATGGATATTCTGACAATCCGTAAAGCTATCACTCCAACCGTCGGGAAAGAACCATCTGAGGACCTAATCAAAACCATCACCTTGCCAGACAGAGCAGGGGTCACCAAAAATATTTCCAAAATCATGAACAAACACAAGATCCAGGTTTGATTTAACACAGTACATGCAATTCGTGATTTGATCCCATCTGTGAAGGATATGATCCCTGACATGCAATACCCCGGCGTCTACAAACTAAGCTGTGTCTGGGGCAGTAGTTACATTGGGAAAACTAAGCGACATGTCTCGGACCGTGTTCGTGAACACAAGGCGGATCTGAAACACGGTAGGACCAATACCTCGGCCGTGGCTGATCATTGTTTCAATGCTGGTGGGCTCACACGAAATAGATTTCTTTAATACGAAGGTGCTTTGCAAACCCACTGGCTATCAACAAAGATTCGTTCATGAAGCCATCCATATATACAGACATAGACACAATTTCAACCGAGAAGATGGGTACAAACTCAGCAATCACTGGAAGGACATTATCAGCCAGTTACAGTCATAACTGGCTGTAATGTTTCCTATTTTAGACCTGGCAGAACTTTAATTGGTGGAAACCCACCACCACCGCCGTCGTTTCACCCTACAACCACCACTCACTTTAAGATCAGCTGCCCCGTCCATTCTGCTGACACTTGGGCTACACCACGACGCTTGTGCCAGGCCATGTGCACCTTGAGGCTACCACGTGAAGTGTCGAACGCCCGCTGGCAGGAGGTCACGGGGCAGACCCAGCAGGTGCCACGGGTCGACTGACCGAGATGTCCGAGATGATTGGCTGATGCACCATCTGTGCCCCCTACTGTGCCAACTTGCTGTGCTTTAGCCACCCGGCGCTCCGCTCGTTGTTGTGAGCGTCGCTCCTCCGCCTTTCGTTGTTGTTGGAGGGCGACTGCCTCCAACTGCCCAGTAGCAGCGTCCTTCACGAGCCTCCTCCACAGAGGCCGATATACACACCAGAGGTCGCAAACGGGTTCTGATTCCTTGCCAGTAGCCGTATCCGGCAGCACCAGGGTCGCAAACGGGTACCCTACCCATACCCGGCCGGGTACGGGTAGGGTACGGGTATCGGGTACCTGATTGCGACCTCTGGGATGAAGCCATGTTGCAGGCGCGGGTGGGTTGATTCTAGGAACTTGAATTGTGAGAAGAGACAAGACGTTGGGAAATGAGTGACAAACGGTGACTCACCAGTGACTCACGGCCTACCCGTACCCGTACCCGGCCGCACCAGGGTCGCAAACGGTTACCCGTACCCGTACCCGGCCGGTTACGGGTAGCCGGGTATCGGGTAGGGTACGGGTATCGGGTACCTCTGATACACACACACACACAGACGTCGCTTAGCGCTGAAGACTCGCTCCTGGGGTTGGTGAGCGTTAATCGAGACGGCGTTAACCGGGGTGACGTCGTACGGCCAATGCTTTGCGTGTTTGACAACGTAATTACGTGGGAGGCCTAATTCAGGGTTGTCGCTTAACGGCGCTGATGATTAGCAGTCACATAATGCGGGCAGGTAAACATGCGTTTAATAATTTTGCATGAGATCAAATTAGAATTGTTATCGTGAAATAATGATACGTTTTTTTTAAATCCTTTATATTAAGTTCGCTTGCTTGCTTGCATGCTTGCTTGCTTGCTTAGGACCGTGCAAATCTTTCGGTCGTTTTTTAACCCACTTCCCGTGATCCAATCGAGCTGACATTTTCTACACAGACTCGTTGTGCGTGACAATTAATGTTCGTGATATAAAATTTTACACTTTTTAGGACAAAAATATTATATTTAATTACCAATTGCTTAATGCTGCCATGCAATCATCTGACCCATAGGTGGCAGCCATCTCAAGCAAGAGGACGAGAGGACTCTAGCCGCCACGCATATAAAGGATTTATAGTGAAAAACTTTGTTTTTACGGGTTATACTTGTTATATATAGAGAGAGAGACACTGAGATGGTGCTGGTCACTCACCAGTACATCCACGACGCACGGCCACCTGATTTCACGTTAATGTTAAGATCTGTCTGCGTCTCTCTGGCGCTCCGTTCTCAAAACGTGTTTGTTGTCGTTGCAAAACCGGTAACCACGTGGCTGCGAGAGTGAAACCGGTTTACAAACCGAAATATTGCGATGATTTCGTTGGCGATGCTGCCGCTGCTGCTACTGCTGCACAGGCAACAATATCAACAACTAATAGCAGACAACGTTTCAGGCAATGGACCTACTTAACACACAGCACACACGTCAACAAAGCAAGCGCTAATAGGGTTTTTCCCTTTTTTTCGGCAACAAAACTGACACCTTTTGCAAGGAATCATGTTTACATTAACCACAATACTTGCAGTCAAATGCAAACAAAAAACAATACTCTGATAATGTATGCATTGTCTTTGAAACTGATTGGTCCACACCAGAGACAGCTTTCTTTAGAGCCTAGTCTCATGTGGTGTTCGACCAGATGACGCCAAAAGGCGCAAAGTTCAAAGACAACGCAACTACCAGAGTAATGAAAGCTCGGGGTGAGCAGCTACATCATGGGACCTCCTTTGCCAGTATCAAAATATACTGAACGGCACACGTGGGGTGCGGGGTTGTCTCCCCAAGTGCTGATGTGTTTTTGTTTGTCGCTTGAACGCAGCAGCAGGTACTCATTAAAGACTAGGACCGGTTGAGATATTCGCCACTGATGTTAGCCGTGAGCGGGAGTCGAACTCGCGTGGCCGGGTTCGTGCCGCAGTGCGCTAACCGCTGCGCCACCGCTCCCCCTGCGCCCACCAAACGAGGCAAAGACAAAGATCCCCCGTACAGCCTTAAGGGAATAGAATATTGGGGGCAAATGTTGTGAGCGAGTCGCGCCTATGAAGGCCGGCACGGCGCGCGAGGGGGTGGGTGTACCTCCCCTAGGTCGACTCAGCCTCAAATTGTTTTCTAGTGCCGTGTGTAACAACAACAAAAAATCATCGCCACTGGGGGGGACAAAGATGGTGCTGGTCACCCCACCCGCCCCCTCGAGCAGCACTTGCCCCTGCAGTCTGCCGAGGCTACCCGGGGGGCATTTGCCTTTGGCGCGTGACAGGTGACATCTCTCACGCAGCCCCACGCACCTCCACACGAGACAAAGGTGCCCCGCGTAGCCTCTAGCAGACTGTAGGGCAAGTGCTGTTGTTAACGGGCAGCAACCAATTGAAGGCCGTCACCTGTGGCACACGAGGGGGGTGGGTTGGGTGGCCAGCACCACGCCCGTCCGCCTTTGTCTCTCCACTGCTGACGTTTATAACCCACGCACTACTCGAGAAAGAGAGTGACGTGAAACACCCACGTGCAATGACGCACACAACAGAGAATGTACAAAGATAAAGGCAAATATCCCCCGTGTAGCCTGTGGCAGGCTGCAGGGGCAAGTGCTGTTAGCGAGCGTCTATGAAGGCCGGCACGGGCACACGAGGGGGTGGGTGGCCAGCACCACGCCCGGCCGCCTTTGTCTCCCGAGTCGCGACGTTTTAGACACTGGCCACGAGCAGGGATCGAACTCGGGTGGCCAACCGCTACGCTGCTGCTCTGCATACACAGAGACGCAGACAGAGACACGGACACACACAGTGACACACACAGTGACACAGACAGGCACAGACGCAGCCAAAAATGACTAAGATCCCCCGTGTAGCCTTAACAGACTGTAGGGGCAAGTGCTGTTAGCGAGCACCTAGAACCGGCACGGTACACGAGGGGGTGGGTGGCCAGCACCACGCCCGACCGCCTTTGTTTCCCTAGTGGCAATGTTTACACACCGCACCAGGTACTCATTTGAGGCTGAGTCGACCTAGGGGAGGCCCAGGACCGGTTCAGACAATCGTCACTGGTATTCTTAGGTTTTTTCGGTAAAGTCACGTAGGTAAAAAATTAAAATTAATAAAAGTAAAATACAAATAAAATAAAAATCACTAAATATACCTTTGATATGATAAAACAACCCAAGAATATGAATCAGTGCAGTCACGAAAGCTTCAAATCTAGAAATAATCGTCACTGGTGTTGGCCGTGAGCGGGAATCGAACTCGTGTCGCTGGGTTCATAGCGCAGCGCGCTAACCGCTGCACCACCGCTCCCACACAAATGCACATACAGACAACACACACACAGACAACACACACACCTACACAAAGACAGACACATTAACACATACAGAGACACACACACACCTACACAAAGACAGACACATTGACACATACAGAGACACACACACAGACATCACACACACACAGACAAACACACACACCTACACAAAGACAGACACATTGATGCATACAGAGACACACACACAGACAACACACACACAGACAAACACACACACCTACACAAAGACAGACACATTGACACATACAGAGACACACACACACAGACAAACACACACACCTACACAAAGACAGACACATTGATACATACAAGACACACACACAGACAACACACAGACAAACACACACACCTACACAAAGACAGACACATTGACGCATACAGAGACACACACACAGACAACACACACACAGACAAACACACACCTACACAAAAACAGATACATTGACACATACAGAGAGACACACACACACACGCACGCGCGCACACACCTACACACAAACACACACACAACAATGACACACACATACACGCGCGCGCACACCTACACACCTACACACCTACACACAAACACACACACAACAATGACACACACACGCACGCGCGCGCACACCTACACACCTACACACAAACACACACACAACAATGACACACACACGCACGCGCGCGCACACCTACACACCTACACACAAACACACACACAACAATGACACACACGCACGCGCGCGCACACCTACACACAAACACACACACAACAATGACACACACGCACGCGCGCGCACACCTACACACAAACACACACACACAATGACACACACGCACACAAGCGCGCACACCTACACACAAACGCACACACAACAATGACACACACGCACGCGCGCGCACACCTACACACCTACACACAAACACACACACAACAATGACACACACATACACGCGCGCACACCTACACACAAACACACACACAACAATGACACACACGCACGCGCGCGCACACCTACACACAAACACACACACAACAATGACACACACACGCACGCGCGCGCACACCTACACACCTACACACAAACACACACACAACAATGACACACACGCACGCGCGCGCACACCTACACACAAACACACACACAACAATGACACACACGCACGCGCGCGCACACCTACACACAAACACACACACAACAATGACACACACGCACACAAGCGCGCACACCTACACACAAACACACACACAACAATGACACACACGCACGCGCGCGCACACCTACACACCTACACACAAACACACACACAACAATGACACACACATACACGCGCGCACACCTACACACAAACACACACACAACAATGACACACACGCACGCGCGCGCACGCCTACACACCTACACACACACAACAATGACACACACGCACGCGCGCGCACACCTACACACCTACACACAAACACACACACAACAATGACACACACGCACACAAGCGCGCACACCTACACACAAACACACACACAACAATGACACACACATACACGCGCGCGCACACCTACACACAAACACACACAACAATGACACACATACACGCGCGCACACCTACACACAAACACACACACAACAATGACACACACGCACGCGCGCGCACGCCTACACACAAACACACACACACAACAATGACACACACACACACTGCAGCAGCAGCGGCGGCAGCGCAGTAATGAATCCCAATGGGCGACTGGCCATGGTTAAATAAAGGATGTTATTCCCATGAAGACAGGGGAGAGAGCGTGCATTGCGGGGGAGATGGGAAGGGAAGCGTGGAGAGAGAGAGGGGAGGGAGAGAGGCAGGGAGAGAGTAAGAGGGGGGAGAGATGAAGAGCGATAGGGGAGAGATGGGGGAGAGATAAGGGAGAGATAGGGGAGAGATAGGGGAGAGAGAGAGAGGGGGGAGAGAGGCAGGGAGAGAGAGAGGGGGGAGACGGAGAGCGATAGGGGAGAGATAAGGGAGAGATATGAGAGAGATAAGGGGAGAGATAGGGGAGAGAGAGGAAGGAGAGAGGCAGGGAGAGAGAGAGGGGAGAGAGGAAGAGCGATAGGGGAGAGATTTAGGGAGAGATAAGGGAGAGATAAGGGGAGCGATAGGGGAGAGAGAGGAGGGAGAGAGGCAGGGAGAGAGAGGGGGGAGAGAGGAAGAGCGATAGGGGAGAGATGGGGGAGAGATAAGGGAGAGATAAGGGAGAGATAAGGGAGAGATAGGGGAGAGAGGAGGGAGAGAGAGGGGGGAGAGACGGAGAGCGATAGGGGAGAGATAAGGGAGAGATAAGGGAGAGATAAGGGAGAGATAAGGGAGAGATAAGAGAGAGATAGGAGAGAGATGGTGGAGAGATAGGGGAGAGATAGGGAAGAGAGATAAGAGAGAGATAATGGAGAGATAAGAGAGAGATAAGATAGAGATAAGAGAGAGATAGCAGAGATAGGGGAGAGATAAAAGAGATATAAGAGAGAGATAAGAGATAAATAAGGGAGAGAGATAGGAGATAAATAAGGGAGAGATAGGAGAGAGATAGGAGAGAGATAAGTGAGAGATAAGAGAGAGATAGGAAAGAGATGGGAGAGAGATAAGAGAGAGATAAGAGAGAGGTGATGGAGAGATAAGGGAGAGATAAGAGAGATAAGGGCGAGATAAGAGAGAGATAGGAGAGATAAGAGAGAGATAAGAGAGAGATAAGAGAGATAGAAGAAAGATAGGGGAGAGATAAGAGAGAGATAAGGGCGAGATAAGAGAGAGATAGGAGAGATAGGAGAGAGATAAGGGAGAGATAAGAGAGATAGAAGAAAGATAGGGGAGAGATAAGCGAGAGATATGAGAGAGTTAAGAGAGAGATAGGAGAGAGATAAGTGAGAGATAAGTGAGAGAGATAAGAGAGAGATAATATAGAGATAAGGGAGAGAGATAGGAGAGAGATAAGTGAGAGATAAGAGAGATAAGTGAGAGATAAGAGAGAGAGATAAGGGAGAGATAGCAGAGGGGGCTTGCGTAGAGGGGGGTGGGGAGATGAGAGAGTGGGAGACAAAGATGAATTGATACACTGAGAGAGAGATAGAGAGAGGGGGGGGGCAAGAGAGATAGAGAGAGGGGGGGGGCAGAGAGAGAGGAAGTAGAGAGAGAGAGAATGGAGGGGGGAGGGAGATGCGACATCTTTCATTTAAAAAGGGGGGTTACGTAAAGCAAAGCATGAATAAGTATAGCTCGTAAAAACAAAGTTTTTCACTCTAAATCCTTTATATGCGTGGCGGCTAGAGTCCTCTCGTCCTCTGGCTTGAGATGGCTGCCACCTATGGGTCAGATGATTGTCTGCCAGTATTAAACAATTGGTAATTAAATATTTAATTTGTTTTCCCTAAACAGTGTAAAATTTTTTAATATTTTTTTTCACGAACATTAATTGTCTCGCACAACGAGTCTGTGTGCAAAATGTCAGCTCGATTGGATCACGGGAAGTGGGTTAAAAAACGACCGAAAGGTTTGCACGGTCGTAAGCAAGCAAGCAAGTGAACTTAATATAAAGGATTTAAAAAAACGAAATGATGAACGAAGAAAAGTGCCGAATACACCGAGCATCTTCTTGTTTCCTCTGCGTCGTAATAAAAAAGAAGAGAGATGACAGTTGGAGGCAGTCGCCCTCCAACAGCAACAGCGGAGGGCAGAGGAGCGACGCTCACAACAACGAGCGGAGCGCCGGGGCGGATTTGCCAAAGTTGGGCAGTAACACCGGCGGTGATGCATCAGCCAGACAACCCATGGCACCACCTGGGTCTGTCCCATGACCTCCTCCTGCACCTAGCCTGGCACAGCAGTCAACCCATGACACCAACTGGGTCTGTCCCGTGACCTCCTCCTGCACCTAGTCTGGCACAGCAGTCAACCCATGGCACCACCTGGGTCTGTCCCGTGACCTCCTCCTGCACCTAGCCTGGCACAGCAGTCAACCCATGGCACCACCTGGGTCTGTCCCGTGACTTCCTCCTGCACCTAGCCTGGCACAGCAGTCAACCCATGGCACCACCTGGGTCTGTCCCGTGACCTCCTCCTGCACCTAGCCTGGCACAGCAGTCAACCCATGGCACCACCTGGGTCTGTCCCGTGACCTCCTGCACCTAGCCTGGCACAGCAGTCAACCCATGGCACCACCTGGGTCTGTCCTGTTACCTCCTCCTGCACCTAGCCTGGTACAGCAGTCAACCCATGGCACCACCTGGGTCTGTCCCGTGACCTCCTCCTGCACCTAGCCTGGCACAGCAGTCAACCCATGGCACCACCTGGGTCTGTCCCGTGAGCTCATGCACCTAGCCTGGCACAGCAGTCAACCCATGGCACCACCTGGGTCTGTCCCGTGACCGCCTCATGCACCTAGCCTGGCACAGCAGACAACCCATGGCACCACCTGGGGTCTGTCCCGTGACCTCCTGCACCTAGCCTGGCACAGCAGTCAACCCATGGCACCACCTGGGTCTGTCCCGTGACCTCCTCCTGCATATAGCCTGCCACAGCAGTCAACCCATGGCACCACCTGGGGTCTATCCCGTGACCTCCTCCTGCACCTAGCCTGGCACAGCAGTCAACCCATGGCACCACCTGGGTTTGTCCCGTGACCTCCTCCTGCACCTAGCCTGGCACAGCAGTCAACCCATGGCACCACCTGGGTCTGTCCCGTGACCGCCTCATGCACCTAGCCTGGCACAGCAGTAAACCTATGGTACCACCTGGGTCTGCCCCGTGACCTCCTCCTGCACCTAGCCTGGCACAGCAGTCAACCCATGGCACCACCTGGGGTCTGTCCCGTGATCTCTTCCTGCACCTAGCCTGGCACAGCAGTCAACCCACGGCACCACCTGGGTCTGTCCCGTGACCTCCTGCACCTAGCCTGGCACAGCAGTCAACCCATGGCACCACCTGGGGTCTGCCCCGTGACCTCCTCTTGCACCTAGCCTGGCACAGCAGTCAACTCATGGCACCATCTGGGTCTGTCCCGTGACCTACTGCACCTAGCCTGGCACAGCAGTCAACCCATGGCACCACTTGGGTCTGTCCTGTGACCTCCTGCACCTAGCCTGGCACAGCAATCAACCCATGGCACCACCTGGGTCTGTCCCGTGACCGCCTGATGCACCTAGCCTGGCACAGCAGTAAACCCATGGTACCACCTGGGTCTGCCCCGTGACCTCCTCCTGCACCTAGCCTGGCACAGCAGTCAACCCATGGCACCACCTGGGGTCTGTCCCATGACCTCTTCCTGCACCTAGCCTGGCACAGCAGTCAACCCACGGCACCACCTGGGTCTATTCAGTGACCTCCTGCACCTAGCCTGGCACAGCAGTCAACCCATGGCACCACCTGGGGTCTGTCCCGTGACCTCCTGCACCTAGCCTGGCACAGCAGTCAACCCACGGCACCACCTGGGGTCTGTCCCGTGACCTCCTCTTGCACCTAGCCTGGCACAGCAGTAAACCCATGGTACCACCTGGGTCTGCCCCGTGACCTCCGCCTGCACCTAGCCTGGCACAGCAGTCAACCCATGGCACCACCTGGGGTCTGTCCCGTGACCTCCTGCACCTAGCCTGGCACAGCAGTAAACCCATGGCACCACCTGGGTCTGTCCCGTGACCTCCTGAACCTAGCCTGGCACAGCAGTCAACCCACGGCACCACCTGGGTCTGTCCCGTGACCTCCTGCACCTAGCCTGGCACAGCAGTAAACCCATGGTACCACCTGGGTCTGTCCCGTGACCTCCTCCTGCACCTAGCCTGGCACAGCAGTCAACCCATGGCACCACCTGGGTCTGTCCCGTGACCGCCTCATGCACCTAGCCTGGCACAGCAGTCAACCCACGGCACCACCTGGGTCAGTCCCGTGACCTCCTCCTGCACCTAGCCTGGCACAGCAGTCAACCCACGGCACCACCTGGGTCAGTCCCGTGACCTCCTCCTGCACCTAGCCTGGCACAGCAGTCAACCCACGGCACCACCAGGGTCTGTCCCGTGACCTCCTGCACCTAGCCTGGCACAGCAGTCAACCCATGGCACCACCTGGGTCTGTCCCGTGATCTCCTGCTGCACCTAGCCTGGCACAGTAGTCAACCACGGCACCACCTGGGTCTGTCCCGTGACCTGCTGCACCTAGCCTGGCACAGCAGTCAACCCATGGCACTACCTGGGTCAGTCCCGTGACCTCCTCCTCCTGCACCTAGCCTGGCACAGCAGTCAACCCATGGCACCACCTGGGTCTGTCCCGTGACCTCCTCCTGCACCTAGCCTGGCACAGCAGTCAACCCACGGCACCACTTGGGTCTGTCCCGTGACCTCCTCCTGCACTTAGCCTGGCACAGCAGTCAACCCACGGCACCACCTGGGTCAGTCCCGTGACCTCCTCCTGCACCTAGCCTGGCACAGCAGTCAACCCACGGCACCACCTGGGTCAGTCCCGTGACCTCCTCCTGCCAGCAGTAGCAGCAAACCTCACGTGACGGCCTCGAAGTGCACCCAGCCTGGCACGAGCGCCGCGGTGACGTCACCGCCACTGTGGTGGCGAGCGGCGATTGTTGTTGTTGTTGTTGTTGGGAGAAATGAGAGAGTGAGGGAGTTGGAGGGAGAGAGAGCGAGAGTCCATTGAGAGGGGACATCTGTAAATGAAAAAGCTTCATAACTCATCGGATTTCTCCAGAATCGATATCTCCGTAGTGATTCACAGGCGCGGACAATGAAGACGACAATCGCGAAGGGACAGACGTGAGCGAGCGAGAGAGGGTGGGAGAGTTTGTGTGCGTTGTGGAGATGGAAAGAGAGTGAGTGAGAGAGAGAGAGCGAGAGAGCGAGCGAGCGAAAGAGTGAGCGAGAGAGCGAGCGAGGGAGAGAGCGAGCGAGGGCTACATAAAGCCCCGTTTAAAAAAAAAAATTACGAAATGATGAACGAAACAAAGTGCCGAATACACCGAGCATCTTCTTGTTTCCACTGATCGTAAAAAAAGAGAGAATCAGCGAGAGAGAGAGAGAAAGAGAGAGAGAAAAGCAAAGCGTGCGGAGAGATTAGGGAGAGCAAAACCAAGGTCAGAAAAGCGTGGGGGGGAGGCGAGAGAGTTAAGAGGGAGGTAAGGGAGCGATGGGAGAGATAAGGGAGAGATAATAGAGAGATAAGGGAGAGATAAGGGATAGATAAGGGTGAAATATTTTTTTAAAGCTGGGGGGGGGGGGCGTTACATAAAGCAAAGCATAAAAAAAACTCACAAAAACCGAAATGATGAACGAAGCAAAGTGTCGTCTACACCGAGCATCTTCTAGTTGTTTCCTCTGCATCGTAAACAAAAGGGAGAGGTAAGGGACAGGTGAGGGAGAGAGGAGGGAGCGATGGGAGAGATAAGGGAGAGATAAGAGAGATATACGAGAGAGATAAGGGAGAGATTTGGGTGAGATTTGGGAGGACCTTAATTGAGGCGTTTTTAGCCATGGGCGAGGTGAAGGGTGACGGGGAAATACGGGGGATGGGGGAATGAGGGGAGGGGGGATGGGGGAATGAGGGGAGGGGGGATGGGGGAAGGAGGGGAGGGGTGATGGTGGTAGAGGGGGGGGGGGAGAGGGGGGATGGGGGAAGGAGGGGAGGGGTGATGGTGGTAGAGGGGGGGGGGGAGAGGGGGGATGGGGGAAGGAGGGGAGGGGTGATGGTGGTAGAGGGGGGGGGGGGAGAGGGGGGATGGGGGAAGGAGGGGAGGGGTGATGGTGGTAGAGGGGGGTGGTGATGGTGGTAGAGAGAGGGGGGGGAGAGGGGGGATGGGGGAAGGAGGGGAGGGGTGATGGTGGTAGAGGGGGGTGGTGATGGTTGGTAGAGGGGGGGGAGAGAGGGGATGGGGGAAGTAGGGGAGGGGTGGATGCTGGGTAGAGGGGGGAGGGAAAGGAAGGATGGGGGAGGGAGAAAATCGGGGAGGGAGAGGGGAGGAGAGGAGGGGGAAGGAGAGGGGGGGGGGAGAGTGGGGGGGAGGGGGAGATGGGGGAGGGGGAGGAGGGGGGGGAGGGGGAGGGAGGGAGTTGGGGAAAGAGAGGAGGGAGATGGGGGGAGGGAGAGGGGGGAGAAGAGGGGAGGGGGAGGAGGGGGGAGAGGGGGAGAGGGGGAGATGGGGGAGGAGGGGGAGAGGGGGGAGATGGGGAGGGGGAGGGGGGAGAAGAGGGAGGGGGAGGGGAGGGAGGGGGAGGGAGGAGGGGGATATGGGGGGAGGTATATGAGCAGGAGATGGGAAGAGAGGGAGATGGGGTGGGAGAGGGGCGGGGGAGATGGAGGAGGGAGATGGAGGAGGGAGATGGGGGAGGGAGAGGGGGGAGGGAGCGAGAGATGGGGGAGAGAGAGGGGAGGGAGATGGAGGGAAGGAGTGGGAAGATCTGAATATTTTTCCGTGATCTCTCCATGTCTCCCGCTCGCTCAGACGCATTTAGCTCTGTGATCATGAATTGCCTGTGATCATGAATTGCCTGTGATCGTGAATTGATGGTGATCATGAATTGATGTATTGACTGTGTTCCTGAATTGCCTGTGATCGTGAATTGATGGTTATCATGAATTGATGTATTGATTGTGTTCCTGAATTGCCTGTGATCATGAATTGACTGTGATCGTGAATTGATGGTTATCATGAATTGATGTATTGACTGTGTTCCTGAATTGCCTGTGATCGTGAATTGACTGTGATCATGAATTGATGTATTGATTGTGTTCCTGAAATGCCTGTGATTATGAATTGATTGTGATTTTGAATTGGTTTGAGATTATTAATGAATTCATTGTTTGTGATTATAATTTGGTTGAGATTATGCATTTATTGATTGATTGTGATTATGAATTTATTGTGATTTGGTTGTGATTATGAATGAATTGATTGATTGTGGTCATGAATTGATTGTGATTATGGATTGGTTGAGATTATGAATTAATCGATTGATTGTGATTATGATTTTACTGTGATTCTGCTTTGGTTGTGATCACGAGTGGATATTTGTCATTGCAACCGTTGCTATCATAACAGTGTAACAATGTTTTTTGTTCCTGGGTAGTAAGTGTTATTTCCTAATTGGTAATGCTTAAAAAGTACAGAACACTGCTATTATTCCCCACAAACTTTCCTTTTGTGACCAGGACAGTGATATTTTGAAATGTACCTATTTTCAATGATAAAACTGGCAAATTTGTGTCTTTTCGTTCACATAAAGTCAGAAAAAAACACACATGAATCAAAATCTACATGTATTTATACTAAAGTAACACAACAATTACTACGAAACATTAAGACACCAAGGCGCACTACCACAGGCGGGACAGGCCACAGCGAACCGAGTTCTCTGTGGGGAGGAACAACGTCAAGTGGAAGCCACTGGTGGACCCCCGGAAGGTGCTGATGCCACCACTGCACATCAAATGGGGCCTTGTGAAACAATTTGTCAGAGCTGTAGATTAGCCTTCAAGTACCTTCAAGACTTCTTCCCTAAGGTCAAAGCCGGTGTCTTCGTCGGACCACAGATAAAGAAGATCCTGGAGTGCAATGAATTCTCCAAGAAGCTCACTGGTTAAGGAGAAAGCGGCTTGGGACAGCTTTGTTGCAGTGGTTCGTGGCTTCCTGGGCAATCACAAGGTCGAAAACTATGTGGAGCTGTCTTCTTGGTTCTTTCGGTAAAGTCACGTAGAAGGGAAGTAATAAAATAATAAAATAAAACATAATAAAATTATAATAAAATTATGTTTTATTTTTATTATTGTATTACTTCCCTTCTACGTGACTTTACCGAAAGAACCAAGAAGATGAATCCCTGCAGTCACGAAAGAAGCTTTAAATCGAAAACTATGTGGAGCTGGTTTGAGACTCTGGTGAAGAACTATGGCACAATGGGCTGTAGGATGTCCCTCAAAGTCCATATCCTTGATGCTCATCTTGATCAATTCAAGGAGAACATGGGAGCGTACTCGGAGGAGCAAGGCGAGCGCTTCCACCAGGATATACTGGACTTTGAACGCCGCTACCAAGGACAGTGTAACTAGAACATGATGGGAGACCATATTTGGGGGCTGATTCGTGAAAGCGATGTACAGTATAATCGTAAATCTCGAAAAACTACTCACTTCGAAATCTGTTGTAGTCATTTTTGCATTACTTTAGTAAAAATACATGTTCATTTTGATTCGTATGTTGTTTTTTCTGACTTTACGCCAACGAAAAGACACACATTCGCCCGCTTTCTCATTGAAAAATAGGTACATTTCAAAATATCACTGCGCTGGTCACGAAAGCAACGTTTGCGGGAGATAATAGCCATGTTCCGTACTTTTTAGCCATCAGCAATTACGAAATAGCACTTACTACCCAGGAACTAAAGATTGCGTTACGTAGTGCCATCATTTGTGTGCGCGCGTGCGTGCGCGTGCGTGCGTGCGTGCGCGTGCGTGCGCGTGCGTGCGGAGTGAACAATGGGACGGGGGGGAGACAAAGACGGCCGGGCGTGGTGCTGCTCGCTAACAGCACTTGCCCCAACAGACTGTTGAGGCTATACGGGGGGAGGGGGGGTCTTTGTCTTTGTGCTGTGCCTAGCGGGGAGCGGTGGTGTCAGTTCGAGTCGAGCTCACGGCGGCGATTTAACTGAGCTCGTCCTGGGCCTCCGCTAGGTCGACTCAGCCTCAAACGAGTACCCAGTGTGACGCGTAAAGACATTGGCACGAGGGAGACAAAGGCGGTCGGGCGTGGTGTTGGCCACCCACCCTATCGTGTGCCGTGCCGGCCTTTATAGGTGATCGCTAACAGCACTTGCCCCTACAGTCTGTTAAGGCTATACGGGGGATCTTTGTCTTTGTTTTGTGAGTGTGTGTGAGTATGTGTGTGTGTGTGAGTGTGTGAGTGTGTATGAGTGTGTGTGAGTGTGTGATTGTGTGTGTGTGAGTGTGCGTGAGTGTGTGTGTGAGTGTGTGAGTGAGTGTTTGTGTGAGGGCGTGAGTTTGTGTGAGTATGTGTGAATGTCTGTGTGAGTGTGTGCGAGTGTGTGAGAGTGTGTGAGTGTGTGTGAGTGTGTGTGTGAGTGTGTGTGAGTGTGTGAGTGTGTGTGTGTGTGAGTGTGTGTGAGAGTGTGTATGAGTGTGTGTGAGTATGTGTGAATGTCTGTGTGAGTGTGTGCGAGTGTGTGAGAGTGTGTTAGTGTGTGAGTGTGTGTGAGTGTGTGTGTGAGTGTGTGAGTGTGTGTGTGAGTGTTTGCGTGAGGGCGTGAGTGTGTGTGAGTATGTGTGAATGTCTGTGTGAGTGTGTGCGAGTGTGTGAGAGTGTGTGAATGTGTGAGTGTGTGTGAGTGTGTGAGTGTGTGTGAGTGTGTGTGAGTGTGTGTGTGAGTGTGTGTGTGTGTGAGTGTGTGAGTGGGTGTGTGTGAATGTCTGTGTGAGTGTGTGCGAGTGTGTGAGAGTGTGTTAGTGTGTGAGTGTGTGTGAGTGTGTGTGTGAGTGTGTGTGAGTGTGTGTGTGAGTGTTTGCGTGAGGGCGTGAGTGTGTGTGAGTGTGTGTGAATGTCTGTGTGAGTGTGTGTGAGTGTGTGAGAGTGTGTTAGTGTGTGAGTGTGTGTGAGTGTGTGTGTGAGTGTGTGTGTGAGTGTGTGTGAGTGTGTGTGTGAGTGTGTGAGTGTGTGTGAGTGTGTGTGAGTGTGAGTATGTGAGTGTGTGTGAGTGTGTGTGAGAGTGTGTGTGAGTGTTTGCGTGAGTGCGTGAGTGTGTGTGAGTGTTTGAGTGTGTGTGTGAGTATGTGAGTGTGTGTGAGTGTGTGTGAGTGTGTGAGTGTGTCTGTGAGTGTGTGAGGGGGTGTGAGTGTGTATGAGTGTGTGAGAGTGTGTTAGTGTGTGAGTGTGTGTGAGTGTGTGTGTGTGAGTGTGTGTGAGTGTGTATGAGTGTGAGTATGTGAGTGTGTGTGAGTGTGTGTGTGAGTGTATGTGAGTGTTTGCGTGAGTGCGTGAGTGTGTGTGAGTGTTTGAGTGTGTGTGTGAGTATGTGAGTGTGTGTGAGTGAGTGTGTGTGCGCGAGCGTGTGAGAGTGTGTGAGGGGGTGTGAGTGTGTATGAATGTGTGTGTGACTGTGTGTGTGTGATTGTGTGTGTGTGAGTGTGTGTGTGAGTGTGTGAGTGTGTGTGACTGTGTGTTAGTGTATTAGTTTGTGTGTGAGTATGTGTGTGAGTGTGTGTGTGAGTGTGTGTGAGTGTGTGAGTGTGTGTGTGTGTATGAGTGTGTGAGTGAGTGTGTGAGTGTGTGTTTGCGTGAGTGTTTGAGTGTGTGTTAGTGTGCGAGTGTTAGAGTGTGTGAGTGTGTGTGTGAGTGCGTGAGTGAGTGTGTTAGTGTGTGAGTGTGTGTGAGTGTGTGAGTGTGTGTGAGTGTGTGTGTTAGTGTGTGAGTGTGTGAGTGTGTTTGATTGTGTGTTTGAGAGTGTGTGTGAGTGTGTGTGAGTGTGTTAGGGTGTGTGTGTGTATTAGTGTGTATGAGTGTGTGTGAGTGTGTTTGAGTGTGTGTGAGTGAGTGTGTGAGTGTGTGAGTGTGTGAGTGAGTGTGTGTGAGTGTGTGTGAGTGTGTGAGTGAGTGTGTGAGTGAGTGTGTGAGTGTGTGTGAGTGAGTGTGTATGAGTGTGTGTGAATGTGTGAGTGTGTGTGAGCGTGTTTGATTGTGTGTTTGAGTGTGTGTGTGAGTGTGTGTATGAGTGTGTGTGAGTGTGTGAGGGTGTGAGTGTGTGAGTGTGTGTGAGTGTGTGTGTGAGTGTGAGTGTGTGTGAGTGTGTGAGTGTGTGTGAGTGTGTGAGTGAGTGTGTTAGTGTGTGAGTGTGTGTGAGTGTGTGAGTGTGTGTGAGTGTGTGAGTGTGTGTGAGTGTGTGTGTTAGTGTGTGAGTGTGTGAGTGTGTTTGATTGTTTGTTTGAGTGTGTGTGTGAGTGTGTGTATGAGTGTGTGTGAGTGTGTGAGGGTGTGAGTGTGTGAGTGTGTGTGAGTGTGTGTGAGTGTGTGAGGGTGTGAGTGTGTGAGTGAGTGTGTGAGTGAGTGTGTTAGTGTGTGAGTGTGTGTGAGTGTGTGTGTTAGTGTGTGAGTGTGTGAGTGTGTTTGATTGTGTGTTTGAGTGTGTGTGTGAGTGTGTGTATGAATGTGTGTGAGTGAGTGAGGGTGTGAGTGTGTGAGTGTGTGAGTGTGTGTGAGTGTGTGTGGAGTGTGTGTGAGTGTGTGTGAGTGTTTGCGTGTGTGTGTGTGAGTGTGTGCGTGAGTGTGTGTGAGTGTGTGTGAGTGTGTGAGTGTGTGTGTTTGAGTGTGTGTGAGAGTGTGTATGAGTGTGTGAGTGTGTGTGAGTGTGTGTGAGTGTGTGTGAGTGTGTGAGTGTGTGTGAGTGTGTATGAGTGTGTGTGAATGTATGAGTGTGTGTGAGTGTGTGAGTGTGTGTGTGAATGTATGAGTGTGTGTGAGTGTGTGAGTTTGTGTGTGTGTGAATATGGTCCCGGCAAAACAACCCCCTACCTCCTCGCGGTGCCGGACGGGCAACACTGTCGTGGGCAGTGCTGTGGGGGGAGGGCCAATGCCCATTGGCCTCTCCCCTCATGGCGTCTGTGACCACCACAGTGGCTAAACGGGGGCTCTGGACGGGTGTGAGGGGCTGGTAACCCCTCCACCTTCAATTAATCACCACTAAACCACGAATTAAACATAAACCTGTAACAAATAAGCTTGTGCCGGAGGCCCCGGGGGGTCAGGCTTTTATGACGTCTCCTGGCCAAACCCTATTTGGCGGAGCCAGGATATTGAATTTTCACCCTCGGGGCTCCTCCAGAAACAACAAAAAACCATTGCGGATGGCCACGTGGAATGTTCGAACGCTCACTGCGGAGGAGAGGCTGCCACTCCTCTGTCGGGAACTGGACCGGTACCACCTGGATCTCTGTGGCATTCAGGAGGTCCGGTGGACCGGTTCTGGCTCCTGCCACCATGTGGGGTGGACAGTCCTCTACTCGGGGCAGGAGACTGCCAAACAACAGGGTGTGGTTCTTCTTCTGAACAAAAGAATGAAGGGGGCGTGGGAGCGTGGCGGTGAGATGTGGGAAGCTGTAAGCCCCAGGCTACTTTGGGCTCGCCTTCCCATCAACCGGAAGCAACGAGTGGTGGTCGTGGTTACTTATGCCCCCACCGAAGACGAACATCCGTGTAGGGATGCAGGCAAAGCCGATGAGTGAGATGCATTCGATGACCTCCTGTCACAGGTGCTGGTAAAAGTGGCCACTCGGGACAGAGTCATCTTGTTGGGTGACTTCAATTCCCGAGTTGGTCATGATGCTGGCACCTGGTCTGGAGTGATTGGAAGGCATGGGCCAGATCAGCTCAATAACAACGGTAGGAGGCTGTAGATGTTTGTGCAGCCCATGGGCTTGTAATTACCAACACGCTCTTCCGGCATCGGCGCATTCACACAATATCATGGATGCATGCCGGGTCAAAGCAAGAACATCTGCAGGACTACATAGTGACGGACCAGCGGATGCAAGCCTGGTCAAGTCCCATGATACCATCAGTAGGCCTGGGCTCTGGGCTGTTCTTTGTGCTTTTGGAGTCCTTGACCCTCTGCTCACAATCATTAAGGACCTTCATGACAGTGAGCAGGCCCGGGTAAAACTACGTGGCTGGGAATCGGAGCCATTTCCTGTACACCTTGGGGTGCGACAGGGATGTCCTCTGGCTCCCACATTATTTAACATCTATTTTGACCACGCAGTTCGTGAAGCCTTCAATAGCTCAACCGGGGGAATTTCCATTTGGTACGGATATAATGGGAGGCTGATCGATGCCCGGGTGCGATCAAGGGATGGTTCCCTATTGGTAAACCACGTTATGTATGCCGATGATTTGGTAATAGCTGCTCATTCAGAGGAGGAGTTGGAGGCGCTGCTGCTGAGACTGGAGCGTGCCACTAAGAGGTGGGGCCTTACCATCAGCCCCACCAAAACTAAGCACCTGCCTGGGTATTTTGTACCATCGGACACTCCACCCCCACAACTCCCAATCGGTGATGGGGCAGTTGTGGAGAGAGTGGAGAGTTTCCCATACGTGGGCAGTGTGCTTAGGACCTGCTACAGTTTAACAGCAGAGGTCTCAATCCGAATCAGTCGAGCGGCAATATCTTTTCATCGGTTGCGTAACGTTGTGTGGAAGCTACCTGGTCTGTTGCTCCACACGAAGCCTCAGGTCTTCTCGGCCACAGTCATACCCTCCCTTCTCTACGCTTGCGAAACGTGGACACCCTTAATGGAGCATCTGCGCCGGTTAGAAACATTTAGGCTGGCCTGCCTACGATCCATCCTGGGTTTAACCAGGCTGGATTGTGTGAGGAGCACAGAAATCCTTGAAAGATCTAGGCAAAGTCACATTGGTGAGCTCCTCCGGCAGGCAAGGCTGCTTTGGCTGGGTCATGTAGCCTGCATGCCCAGCCACCGCATGCCTAAACAGGTATTGTTCGGCCGGATCGAGGGGGCTAAACGGGCGCGGCACGGGCTAGAGAAGAGATGGAGTGATGTGGTACAGGAGGACGTGGAGCTGAGTGGACTTTCCGATGACTGGTACCAGCGGTGTCAAGATCGGCCTCTGTGGAGGAGGCTCATGAAGGACGCTACTGGGCAGTGCCAGGCTAGGTGCACATTGAGGCTACTGGGCAGTTGGATGCAGTCGCGCTCCAACAACAACGGAGGGCGGAGGAGCGACGCTCACAACAACGAGCGGAGCGCCGGGTGGATAATGCACAGCAAGTTTGCACAGTAGGGGGCATAGGTGGTGCATCAGCCAGTGATCTCGGTCATCTCAGTCAGTCGACCCGTGGCACCTGGGTCTGTCCCCGTGACCTCCTGCCAGCGGGCGTTCGACACTTCACGTGGCCTCAAGGTGCACATGGCCTTGCACAAGCGTCGTGGTGGCGTCACCGCCACTTATTGGCGAATGGCGGTTGTTGTTGTTGAATGAGTGGGTGAATGGGTGAGTGGGTGAATGGGCGAGTGGATGAGTGGGTGAATGAGTGGGTGAATGGGTGAGTGAATGAGTGGGTGAATGGGTTGGTGGATGAGTGGGTGAATGAGTGGGTGAATGGGTGAGTGGATGAGTGGGTGAATGAGTGGGTGAATGGGTGAGTGGATGAGTGGGTGAATGAGTGGTTGAATGGGTGAGTGGATGATTGGGTGAGTGGATGAATAGGTGAGTGGATGAGTGGGTGAATGAGTGGGTGAATGGGTGAGTGGATGAGTGGGTGGATGAGTGGGTGAATGAGTGGGTGAATGGGTGAGTGGATGAGTGGGTGGATGAGTGGGTGAATGAGTGGGTGAATGGGTGAGTGGATGAATGAGTGAATGAGTGGTTGAATGGGTGAGTGGGTGAATGAGTGGGTGAATGGGTGAGTGGATGAGTGGGTGGATGAGTGGGTGAATGAGTGGGTGAATGGGTGTGTGGATGAGTGGGTGAGTGGGTGAATGGGTGAGTGGATGAGTGGGTGAATGAGTAGGTGAATGAGTGGGTGAATGGGTGAGTGGATGAAGTGGCTGGGTGGATTGTAAGATGAGATAGTCGGTGACGAGGGGTTTCGGGTGTGTGGGTGAGTGGATGAGTGAGTGAGTGTTTGAGTGAGTGTGAGATAGTGGGTGGAGAGTGAGAGAGTGTGAATGAATGGCTGGGAGAGTCGGCGAGAGTGGGGGAGTCAGAGTGGCTCGAGAGAGAGAGAGTCAATGTGTGAGTGGGAGAGAGACGAGAGCGTGCAAATGAGTGAATGGGTGAGTGAGGGAAGAGAGAGGGTGGGAGAGTTAATGATGAGTCAGTTTGGCTGGCGCTGTTTCACCACGCAGGCAATTAAGGGCTGCGGCGAGATTTGTGCAAATTGTGCACATTCTAGTGAGAACACACAGACACACACAGATACAGATAGATACATACACACAGATACATACGCAAATACACACGCGTACAGATGCATACACACACAAAGAGACACACGTGCATATAGATACATACACAGAGATAGACACATGTAAAAATAGATACATACACACAGACACACACAGATACAGATAGATACATACACACAGATACATACGCAAATACACACGCGTACAGATGCATGCACACACAAAGAGACACACGTACATACAGATACATACACACATATAGACACATGCAAAAATAGATACATACACACATATAGGCACATGCAAAAATAGATACATACACACATATAGACACATGCAAAAATAGATAGATACACACATATAGACACATGCAAAAATAGATACATACACACATACAGACACATGCAAAAATAGATACATACACACATATAGACACATGCAAAAATAGATACATGCACACATATAGACACATGCAAAAATAGATACATACACACATATAGACACATGCAAAAATAGATACATACACACATATGACACATGCAAAATAGATACATACACACATATAGACACATGCAAAAATAGATACATACACACATATGACATGCAAAATAGATACATACACACATATAGGATCATGCAAAATAGATACATACACACATATAGACACATGCAAAAATAGATACATACACACATATAGGCACATGCAAAAATAGATACATACACACATATAGACACATGCAAAAATAGATACATGCACACATATAGACACATGCAAAAATAGATACATACACACATATAGACACATGCAAAAATAGATACATACACACATATAGACACATGCAAAAATAGATACATACACAGATATAGACACATGCAAAAATAGATACATACACACATATAGACACATGCAAAAAAAGATACATACACACATACATACAGAGAGATATACAGATACTGTAATACACACAGATACAGACGCAAATACATACAGGTACAGATACATACAAAGATCCCCCGTGTAGCCTTAACAGACTGTAGGGGCAAGTGCTGTTAGCGAGCACCTATGAAGGCCGAAACAGCACACGAGGGGGTGGGTGGCCAGCACCACGCCGGACCGCCTTTGTCTCCCCTGTGGCGATGTTTACTACACACCGCACCGGGTTCTCATTTGAGGCTGAGTCGACGTAGGGGAGGCCCAGGACCGGTTCAGATAATCGTCACCGGTGTTGGCCGTGAGCGTGCGAGCCGCTGGACCACCACTCCCCACATTCACACACTGACACTCACAAAGACAAAGATCCCCCGTGTAGCCTTAACAGACTGTAGGGGAAAGTGCTGAATCGAACCCATGTCGCCGGGTTCTTAGCGCAGCGCGCTAACCGCTACACCACCGCTCCCCGTAAATATACATAGACAACAACAACCGCCATTCGCCACTAAGTGGCGGTGACGTCACCACGACGCTTGTGCCAGGCCATGTGCACCTTGAGGCCACGTGAAGTGTCGAACGCCCGTGGCAGGATGTCACGGGGCAGACCCAGCAGGTGCCACGGGTCGACTGACTAAGATGACTGAGATGACTGGCTGATGCACCACCTGTGCCCCCTGCTGTGCCAACTTGCTGTTATTTAGTCTCCCGGCGATCCGCTCGTTGTTGTGAGCGTCGTTCCACTGCCTCCAACTGCCCAGTAGCGTCCTTCACGAGCCTCCTCCACAGAGGCCGATCTTGACACCGCTGGTACCAGTCATCGGCAAGTCATCTCAGCTCCACGTCCTCCTGTACTACATCACTCCATCTCATCTCTAGCCCGTGCCGCGCCTGTTTAGCCCCCTCGATCCGGCCGAACAAAATCTGTTTAAGCATGCGGTAGCTGGGCATGCGGGCTACATGACCCAGCCAACGCAGCCTTGCCTGCCTGAGGAGCTCACCGATGGGACTTTGTCCAGATCTTTCAATGATGTTTGAGCTCCTCACACAATCTAGCCTGGTTACACCAAGGATGGATCGTAGGCAGGCCAGCCTAAATGTTTCTAACCGGTTAAGATGTTCCATGAGGGTTGTCCACGTTTCGCAAGCGTAGAGAAGGGAGGGCATGACCATAGCCGAGAAGACCTGAAGCTTCATGTGGAGCGACAGACCAGGTAGCTTCCACACAGCGTTACGCAACCGATGAAAATATATTGCCTCTCGACTGATGCGGAGAGAGACCTCTGCTATCAAACCGGAGCTGTTCATAAGCACACTGCCCAGGTATGGAAAACTCTCCACTCTCTCCACAACTGCCCCATCAACAATTGTGGAGTTGGGGAGCGGGTGGAGTGTTTGATAGCACAAAATACTTAGGCAGGTGCTTAGTTTTGTTTGAGCTGATGGTAAGGCCCCACCTCTTAGTGGCACACTCCAGGTTCAGCAGCAGCACCTCAAACTCCTCCTCTGGGTGAGCAGCAATCACTAGATACATATAATAAGCATACGTAGCCAATCTTTGACCACACCCGGCCATCGATCAGCCTTCCATTGTATCTGTACCAGGACCGCCCTGGCCTGAAACCACATTGGGGCTCCACAAGCCTCTCCTCGGCGTGCCTGGCAAGGCGATGTTGAATAATCCGTGCCAGGACCTTTCCTGGCACACTGAGTGAAATGCCCCTGCAGTTGTTACAGTCTGTGCAGTCCCCCTTCTTATAGAGGGGGGCCACCAGGGCATCCTTCCAATCCTGTGGAACCCGTCCAGTGGTCCAGACTTGTATTATGATGTCGCATAGGGCAGTCTGTGCACAAACGCCACCCTCCCTCAACATTTCGCTTGAGAGATCATCTCTGCCCGGCGCTTTCCTGGTCTCAGACTTTTGATTGCATTCCGTACTTCCTCAACAGATGGCAATTCAGCCAACCACTCACGAGGGGTGACTACTTATATTTGAGGCCCCGCAGTCCCAGCAGGGTCATCTCCACTTTTCCCCAAGATGTTTTCCAGGCTGACGGATTTTCCCTCCCCCAAAAACGTCACAGAAATGCTCAGCAAATCTGCAAACTTGATCCTGGGGGTCGGAGATCGGATCACCGATCTTTACCCTAAGAAACGGGATAGGTGTGGAACTACAGGTTACTTTTTGATTTAGTTAAAGAGTGATTTGAAATCACGAGCCACTGAGGCAGACTCCATCTGCTCAGCAACCCGCGACAACCACCCATCCTTGCAGCGCCTCACTGTACGGGTAAGGAATCAAAACCCGTTTGCGACCTCTGGTTGCTGGGCAGCAACCCGCGCATCGGACCGCCTTTGTCTCCCCAGTTTTCACTGAAGTCTACAGCAGGCCGCATCGGGCATCCGGTTTGAAGGCTGAGTCGTCCAAGGTCCCATGGCCGTATTCTTAGGTTTTTTCGGTAAAGTCACGACGTTTCGGAGGCAACACAAGCTTTTGTCTCCGAAACGTCGTGATTTTTTATTTTATTTTTATTTTACTTTTATTAATTTACATTTTTCACCTACGTGACTTTACCGAAAAAACCTAAGAATATGAATCCTTGCAGTCACGAAAGCTTCAAATCTAGAAGTCCCATGGCCGCCTCGCAATGCATTTTAGTTTTTGGGTCAGGTTCGCTCGCGAGAGTTGCGCTAACCGCTGCGCCACCGCTCTCTCTCCACCATATAACCTTCCCCCTCGGCGCATCCAGCATGCAAATGAGTTCGCGGGCACGCGAGGAATCAGCCCCCAGGGTGTGCCAGAGAGACAGAGAGAGAGAAAAAGCCGCGTGACCGCCCCCCGCGCCCCTCTCTCCTCCTCCGAAAAGCAAAAAAAAAATTATTGTAATAAATAACAACAGTAAAACAACAGCGGCGGCGACAAGAAACGAATTATAAATCAACTTGCTCGCGTTTGAGAGAGAGTGCGCGTGTGTTGTGTGTGTTGTGTGTGTGGGGAGCGGTGGTGCAGCGGTTAGCGCTACGCTGCCCTACTAACCCGGCGACCCGAGATCGATTCCCGCTCACGGCCAACACCCAGTGACCATTATCGGGAACCGGTCCTGGGCCTCCCCTAGGTAGACTCAGCCTCAAACGAGTACCTGGTGCGGTGCGTAAAGTTCGCCACTAGGGGAGACAAAGGCGGCCGGGCGTGGCGCTGGCAACTAACCCTCTCGTGTGCCGTTCCGGTCCTCATAGGCGCTAAACAGTAACAGCACTTGCCCCGAAAGTTTATTTAGGCTATATGGGGGATCTTTGTCTAGTGTGTTGCAGTGTGCGAATGAGAGGTTTTTTTTCCCAATGCGTACAAAGACAGATCGCATCGGTTACTCATTTCAATGCTGAGTCGACCTAGGGGAGGCCCAGGATCGGCACGGATAATCGTCACTTCGTGTTGGTCGTGAGCCTGGAATCGAACTCGGGTCGGAGCTCAGCGTAGCGCTAACCACTACACCACCGCTCCCTCTCTCTCTCTCATACAACGAACCCACCAGTGGCGGCTCCTGCAAAATCTCTCAGGGGGGGCAAATGTCTGGATGATTGATAAGGATAAGGTCCACCCATGCAATGGATAAATTAACAGCTTAAGCATGTAAAGGCAACTTCACTTCTTTAATATTAATGAAAAATAAAGTGATTCTTACAATACATCTTGTTTGTTTCTATACTCACTATTATTACAATCTACTCAGTTTCTTTTATTAAAGATTCCACTAGGTGGCGACAAATTATATTGTTGGATGAAACGTGCTTACGTATGATGACGTAAGCACGTATGATGACGTAAGCACGTTAGGGCGAGCCCTCCCGGAAGCCATAGAGAATGCATTGGAGCGCCCCCCGGTCGAAAAAAAACATCTTTGAATGTAAGTCTATGGGAACACTCGGGGCGATTCTCAGCCGGAGTGAAATCGCCCAAAAAGAGGCGGTACTCCACAGAACGTGACATGACGCTGATTGGACTATATCCAGAGGCACAGTGACGGCTAGCGTGACTCTGTGGTTGAATGGCATTGGTGGTGCGTCGCCCAATCGCCCTAATGAAGAAACCGCCCCTGGAACCCACCGTATGAAACTCCATTCTCCTCCGGCCACTATGGTCCAGAATTCCATTATCCTCTAGCCCCCCACCCCTCTCTCCCTGCCCAGCTTCCAGTGTTCAGGGGCCTGCTCAAGGCGCGGCTCCGGCTGGAGCACGCCACGTACCACACACGTGTCGGTGATGTGCAGCGCGTCTTCTTCGAGCGCTGGGGAGCCGGACAAGCCCCTCTCTGTAGCAGCGTGGACGGCACCCTCGTGGTGTTCACCTTCTGAAGCGCTCGCTCGTCACCGTGGCGTGCGCGATGACCACCACCACCACAACCACCACCACCACAACCACCACCACCACCACGTGACTTTTCTTTCGTGTTGTGCGCGGTGCTTTTAGCTCCACAGCGCGTGGATTTGTAGCGTTTATTTTCATTTGTGTTGCTGGTGACTTTGTGTGTTTCATATCGGAATCGCCTCCAGTGCTGTTGCTGCTGCTGGCGGCAATAAAAGTTGTTCAAAAGTCAAGAGTCGATTTAAGGCTCCGACACAGCGGGCGCTTTCTTTCTGTTCGTCATTCTGTTGGAAGAACGTCATCAACCACGTGGGATTGTTGTTGACTGTTGTGTTAGCCGACTCTCTGTGCTGTATTGCATTTTATTTCTAAGTCTACTATGTTTTTTCTCATTTCATTCTTAGCCTGATGATGGCTGATCGTGTTGCAATCGAAACGTCGAATTCTATTGTTATTATATTTCCTACGCGACTTTACGGAAAGAACCAAAGAGCGACTCCCCCGTATTGCCTGAACTGACTGTAGGGGCAAGTGCTGTTAGCGAGTAGCAGCACCTATGAAGGCCGGCACGGCACACGAGGGGTGGGTGGCCAGCACCACCATGCCCGGCCGCCTTTGTCTCCCCAGTGGCGATGGTTACACACCGCACCAGGTACTCATTTGAGGCTGAGTCCACCTAGGGGAGGCCCGCAACCGGTTCAGATAATCGTCACTGGTGTTGGCCGTGAGCGGGAGTCGAACTCGGCTCATAGCCGGTTTTGTAGCGGAGCGTAGCGCTAACCGCTGCACCACCAGCTCCTCTCACACACACAAAGACAAAGATCCCCCGTATAGCCTGCACAGACTGTTGGGGCAAGTGCTGTTAGCGAGCACCTATGAAGGCCACAACGGCACACGAGGGGGTGGGTGGCCAGCACCACGCCCGGCCGCCTTTGTCTCCCCCATTGCTTGCCGAGGGGTTCACACGGCAACGTGGACAATGTTACCTCCGATGTCGCAGCGACAACAAACGCCAAAGAGGCCGTCAACTGTAATTAGCAGAGTCATTAAACACGACGGGGGGGGGGGGGATGGGGGGAATTACAAACTCAGGCGAAAAATGATTAACAATTAACGTTTATTATCTCGACGCGAGCGGGCAGCCCACGTGTTCGGATGTAGCGGAACTTGGATACCAAACCACAGACATTTGCGATCATGATGATGATGATGCATCATCATAGTCATCGTCTGTTCACATCGGTTGCTTAACGCGATGTGGAAGCTACCTGGTCTGTCGCTCCGCACGAAGCCTCAGGTCTTCACGGCCACAGTCATTCCCTCCCCTTCCCTACGCTTGCGAAACGTGGACCCCCCCTAATGGAGCATCTTCGCCGGTTAGAAACATTTAGGCTGGCCTGCCTACGATCTATGCTGGGTTTAACCAGGCTGGATTGTGTGAGGAGCTCACAAATCCTTGAAAGATCTGGGCAAAGCCCCATCGGTGAGCTCCTCCGGCAGGCAAGGCTGCGTTGGCTGGGTCATGTAGCCCGCATGCCCAGCCACCGCATGCCCAGCCACCGCATGCCTAAACAGCTTTTGCTCGGCCAGATCGAGGGGGCTAAACGGGCGCGGCACGGGCTAGAGAAGAGATGGAGTGATGTGGTACAGGAGGACGTGGAGCTGAGTGGACTTGCCGATGACTGGTACCAGCGGTGTCAAGATCGGCCTCTGTGGAGGAGGCTCGTGAAGGACGCTACTGGGCAGTTGGAGGCAGTCGCCCTCCAGCAACAACGGAGGGCGGAAGAGCGACGCTCACAATAACGAGCGGAGCGCTGGGCGGATAAAACAGCAAGTTGGCACAGTAGGGGGCACAGGTGGTGCATCAGTCAGTCATCTCAGTCAGTCGACCCGTGGCACCTGCTGGGTCTGCCCCGTGACCTCCTGCCAGCGGGCGTTCGACACTTCACGTGACCTCAAGGTGCACCTAGCCTGGCACAAGCGTCGTGGTGACGTCACTTCCACTTCGTGGCGAATGGCGGTTGTTGTTGTTGTTGGAATTTATCTGAATCGATATGTTTGTTTGTCTCGGTATCGATCTGTCTATGTGTCTATGTATGTGGCCGTATGTTTGTATCTACGGGTATATGTGTGTATGTATCTATCTGTCTATGTGTGTGTGTGTCTGTGTGTGTCTGTGTGTTGACGATTATCTGAACCGGCCCTGGGCCTCCCCTAGGTCGACTAAACCTCAAATGAGTACCTTGTGCGATGTGTAAACATCGCCACTGGGGAGACAAAGGCGGCCGGGCGTGGTGCTGGCCCACCCACCCCCTCGTGTGCCGTGCCGGCCTTCATAGGTGCTCGCTAACAGCACTTGCCCCAACAGTCTGTCACAGGCTACACGGGGGATCTTTGTCTTTATCTTTGTGCTCGCTAACAGCACTTGCCCCAACATTCTGTCACAGGCTACACGGGGGATCTTTGTCTTTATCTTTGTGCTCGCTAACAGCACTTGCCCCAACAGTCTGTCACAGGCTACACGGGGGATCTTTGTCTTTATCTTTGTGCTCGCTAACAGCACTTGCCCCAACATTCTGTCACAGGCTACACGGGGGATCTTTGTCTTTATCTTTGTGCTCGCTAACAGCACTTGCCCCAACAGTCTGTCACAGGCTACACGGGGGATCTTTGTCTTTATCTTTGTGCTCGCTAACAGCACTTGCCCCAACAGTCTGTCACAGGCTACACGGGGGATCTTTATCTTTGTGCTCGCTAACAGCACTTGCCCCAACAGTCTGTCACAGGCTACACGGGGGATCGTTGTCTTTATCTTTGTGCTCGCTAACAGCACTTGCCCCAACATTCTGTCACAGGCTACACGGGGGATCTTTGTCTTTATCTTTGTGCTCGCTAACAGCACTTGCCCCAACAGTCTGTCACAGGCTACACGGGGGATCTTTGTCTTTATCTTTGTGCTCGCTAACAGCACTTGCCCCAACATTCTGTCACAGGCTACACGGGGGATCTTTGTCTTTATCTTTGTGCTCGCTAACAGCACTTGCCCCAACAGTCTGTCACAGGCTACACGGGGGATCTTTGTCTTTATCTTTGTGCTCGCTAACAGCACTTGCCCCAACATTCTGTCACAGGCTACACGGGGGATCTTTGTCTTTATCTTTGTGCTCGCTAACAGCACTTGCCCCAACAGTCTGGCACAGGCTACACGGGGGATCTTTGTCTTTATCTTTGTGCTCGCTAACAGCACTTGCCCCAACATTCTGTCACAGGCTACACGGGGGATCGTTGTCTTTATCTTTGTGCTCGCTAACAGCACTTGCCCCAACAGTCTGTCACAGGCTACACGGGGGATCGTTGTCTTTATCTTTGTGCTCGCTAACAGCACTTGCCCCAACAGTCTGTCACAGGCTACACGGGGGATCTTTGTCTTTGTAACTTGGCGCAGCTTCGCTCTGCCTGCCGGGGTGGTGGACACAATGGCCTGGGCGCTCATTTGCTTTCTGCGGAACAACTCCAGCGGGCCGACGACACAGGCAGACGGGGGCCCCCCACGGGATAAATAAATTAATAATGACAATTGTAACCACTCACCCCTCCCTCCTACCCCTCCTCCTACCCCCCACCATCACCCCCCCACTAACTCCGCACTCCCACCATCCACCCCCCACCAACACTCCCCCACCATCCCCCCCCCCCACCTAACTCCTACCCCCCACCAACACCTCCTCCTACCCCCGACCAACCCCCTCACCAACCCCCCACACTAATTCCGCACTCCCACCATCCCCCCCACCAACCCCCCCACCCACCATCCCCCCACCTAACTCCTACCACCCACCAACCCCTCCTCCTACCCCCCACCAACACCCCCACCATCCCCCCCACCAACACGCCCACCATCCCCCCCACCAACCCTCCCACCCACCAACCCCCCCACTAACTCTGCACTCCCACCATCCACCCCCCACCACCCCCCCCCACCAACCCCTCCTCCTACCCCCGACCAACACCCCCACCATCACCCCCACCAACCCCCCCACTAACTCTGCACTCCCACCATCCCCCCCCCACCATCCACCCCCCACCAACCCCCCCTCCCACCATCCCCCCCCCCACCTAACTCCTACCCCCCACCAACCCCCCCCCCCCACTAACTCCGAATCGCCATCAATCGATCACCGGTAATCGTTAATCGCACCTCAAAGTCGATCCAGGGCAGTAAGAGTCACTTCGGTCACCGGCCATGAAACTCAAACTCGCGGACCGTGCAGCAAAACGCAGAGAGACACACAGAGATTGATAGAGATGCGTAGAGATGCGTAGAGATGGGTAGAGATGGGTAGAGATTCATAGAGATTCATAGAGATGCATAGAGATGGGTAGAGATGCGTAAACTGCGGGCAGGGGCTGGGTGGGGAGGGTGGGGAGAGGCTGGGTGGGGAGGGGCTGGGTGGGGAGGGTGGGGCTGGGTGGGTGGGTGGTGGGAGGGGTGGGGCTGGGTGGGGAGGGTGGGGAGGGGCTGGGTGGGGAGGGGCTGGGTGGGGAGGGTGGGGCTGGGTGGGGCTGGGTGAGGGGTGGGGCTGGGTGGGAGGGTCACCCCGTGGTGCCCTTATAAAACTCAACGTTTCACCTACTCACGCCGGCTTGTGCCCGCCCTCACAGTGGGCCATATTTGCGGAATACACCACGCCGCCGTTGACCCTGCAGGCCATTGACCGAGCAACCCAACGTTCCTACCAGCTCCCTCCGCAGGGATGTGTTATGCCCTTGTCAAAGCCATCTCTTCGACATAACTCAGCAACTGTTTTCGCTGTTGGTTGTCCCTACCTGATGATGGACGCTTGTGTTGCGCCCGAAACGTCGTGATTTAACTGAGTTGTTTTCACTTTTTTATTTTATTGCATTCTTGTTGTAATAGGTTTTTACCCTTTCAACTGGTACACAAACTGACACCTTTATACAAGGCATCATGTTTGCAATAACCACAACACAAGCAGTCAAAATGCAAGGACAGTGCATATCATTATCATCATCAGAGTTGTTTCTTTTTGTTTGCATTTTGACTGCTTGTGTTGTGGTTATTGCAAACATGATGCCTTGTATAAAGGCGTCAGTTTTTGTACCAGTCGAAAGGGTTAAAACCTATCACTATATTTTGCCACTGGTAAAGGAGGTTTCATAGTGCATTCTTATTATTTTTATTTTTTTCACCCACGTGACTTTACCGAAAGATCAAAATTAATACAAGTAAAATAAAATAAAATTACGACGTTTCAGAGGCAATACAAGCTTCCGTCTTCAGGTGGAACCGTCACAGCGGAAGCTTGTGTTGCCTCCGAAACGTCGTGATTTTTATTTTATTTTTATTTTACTTTTATAAATTTTGATATTTTTTACCTACGCGACTTTACCGAAAAAACCTAAGAATATTAATACTTGCAGTCACGAAAGCTTAAAATCTACAATTTACCGAAAGAACCAACGGGTGCATGGCTCCTTGCAGTCACGAAAACTTCAAATCTAGAATTTACCGATAGAACCAACGGGTGCATGGCTCCTTGCAGTCACGAAAGCTTCAAATCTACAATTTACCGAAAGAACCAACGGGTGCATGGCTCCTATTTACCGAAAGAACCAACGGGTGCATGGCCCCTTGCAGTCACGAAAACTTCAAATCTAGAATGAACCTTTGCCCTATGCCCCCGTGTCCTTCGGCAGGGGCGAGTGCGTGACGTCTGGGGCTCCGATGGACGTGCGTGCGATCGTGCTGTGGACGGCGGTGGCTTCCTGCGTTCTGCGACGAGCGGGCGGTGCAGGGGCTGGGCTTCGTCAACTCGACGGACCAGGTTTGACTCCCCCGTCGAGTGGAGGTGGGGGGGGGAGAGTGGGGGATGGAGGGGTTCACAATTTGTGTATTTGTCGAAGAGGGTGGAGTGAGTGTCAGCCAGTCATCTTCGGTCATCTCGGTCATCTCAGTCAGTCATCTCGGTTATCTCAGTCATCTCGGTCATCTCGGTTATCTCGGTCATCTCAGTCAGTCATCTCGGTTATCTCAGTCATCTCGGTCATCTCGGTCATCTCGGTCATCTCGATCATCTCAGTCATCTCGGTCATCTCAGTTATCTCGGTCATCTCAGTCATCTTCGGTCATCTCGGTCATCTCAGTCAGTCATCTCGGTTATCTCAGTCATCTCGGTCATCTCGGTCATTTCGGTCATCTCAGTCAGTCATCTCGGTTATCTCAGTCATCTCGGTCATCTCGGTCATCTCGATCATCTCAGTCATCTCGGTCATCTCAGTTATCTCGGTCATCTCAGTCATCTTCGGTCATCTCGGTCATCTCAGTCAGTCATCTCGGTTATCTCAGTCATCTCGGTCATCTCGGTCATCTCGGTCATCTCGATCATCTCAGTCATCTCGGTCATCTCAGTTATCTCGGTCATCTCAGTCATCTTCGGTCATCTCGGTCATCTCAGTCAGTCATCTCGGTTATCTCAGTCATCTCGGTCATTTCGGTCATCTCGGTCATCTCAGTCAGTCATCTCGGTTATCTCAGTCATCTCGGGCATCTCGGTCATCTCGATCATCTCAGTCATCTCGGTCATCTCAGTTTTCTCGGTCATCTCAGTCATCTTCGGTCATCTCGGTCATCTCAGTCAGTCATCTCGGTTATCTCAGTCATCTCGGTCATCTCGGTCATCTCGGTCATCTCGATCATCTCAGTCATCTCGGTCATCTCAGTTATCTCGGTCATCTCAGTCATCTTCGGTCATCTCGGTCATCTCAGTCAGTCATCTCGGTTATCTCAGTCATCTCGGTCATCTCGGTCATCTCGGTCATCTCAGTCATCTCGGTCATCTCAGTTATCTCGGTCATCTCAGTCATCTTCGGTCATCTCGGTCATCTCAGTCAGTCATCTCGGTTATCTCAGTCATCTCGGTCATCTCGGTCATCTCGGTCATCTCGGTCATCTCAGTTATCTCGGTCATCTCAGTCATCTTCGGTCATCTCGGTCATCTCAGTCAGTCATCTCGGTTATCTCAGTCATCTCGGTCATCTCGGTCATCTCGGTCATCTCGATCATCTCAGTCATCTCGGTCATCTCAGTTATCTCGGTCATCTCAGTCATCTCGGTCATCTCGGTCATCTCAGTCATCTCGGTCATCTCGGTCATCTCAGTCAGTCGACCCGTGGCACCTGCTGGGTCTGCCCCGTGACCTCCTGCCAGCGGGCGTTCGACACTTCACGTGGCCTCATGGTGCACATGGCCTGGCACAAGCGTCGTGGTGACGTCACCGCAACTTAGTGGCGAATGGCGGTTGTTGTTGAGCGAGTGTGTGAGTGAGTGTGTGAGTGAGTGGGTGAGTGTGTGGGTGAGTGTATGAGTGAGTGTGTGAGTGAGTGTGTGTGTGAGTGTGTGGGTGAGTTAGTGAGTGTGTGTGTGTGAGTGTGTGAGTGTGGGTGAGTGAGTGAATGTGTGAGTGGGTGAGTGTGAGTGAGTGAGTGGGTGAGTGTGTGGGTGAGTGAGTGTGTGAGTGTGTGGGTGAGTGAGTGTGTTAGTGAGTGAATGTGTGGGTGAGTGAGTGAGCCTACATGTGAGTGTGAGTGAGTGTGTGAGTAGGTGAGTGTGTGAGTGAGTGTGTGTGTAGGTGAGTGTGTGGGTGAGTTTGTGAGTGTGTGTGTGAGTGAGTGTGTGAGTGAGCGTGTGAGCGAGTCAGTTTTCGTGTGTAAGTGAGTGTGTGAGTGAAAGAGTGAGTCTACATGTTAGCGAGTGCCAGTGTGCATGTGTGTGTGCGTGTATATGGACCTTTCCTGGGTCATCTCAGTCTCAAATGACTACCTGATGCACTGTTTAAACATCGCCACTGGGGAGACAAAGGCGGCAGGGCGTGGTGCTGGCCACCCAGCCCCTCGGGTGCAGTTCCGGCCTTCGTACATACTGCCCGCTAACAGCACTTGCCCCAACAATCCGTTAAGGCTACACGGGGGATCTTTGTGTTTGTGCAGCATGCCACGGAGACACCACGCACACCTACACCCCCACCTCTCCCCGGTGTCCCTCTCACTCACAGGTTTGGCCGGCCCTGATGCGGAGGACACCGTTGGTACGGAGTCTGGTGAGTTGTGCAGACCCTGCTGGTGTGGCCCAAGCCCTTGGTGTGGCTGCCACTCTCTGTGCCCGTCACGTGGCGTGAACCTCCCATACTCTTAGGTTTTATCGGTAAAGTCACGTAGGTAAAAAATAAAAAATTAACCCGTAAAAACAAAGTTTTTCACTATAAATCATTTATATGCGTGGCGGCTAGAGTCCTCTCGTCCTCTGGCTTGAGATGGCTGCCACCTATGGGTCAGATGATTGCCTGCCACTATTAAGCAATTGGTAATTAAATATAATTTATTTTTTCCTAAAAAGTGCAAAATTTTGGTGAAAAAATTTCACAAAAATAATTGTCTCGCACAACGAGTCTGTGTGCAAAATGTCAGCTCGATTGGATCACGGGAAGTGGGTTAACAAGTAAACCCGTAAAAATAAAGTTTTTCACTCTAAATCCTTTATATGCGTGGCGGCTAGAGTCCTCTCATCCTCTGGCTTGAGATGGCTGCAATCTATGGGTCAGATGATTGTCTGCCAGTATTAAACAATTGGTAATTAAATATTTAATTTGTTTTCCCTAAAACAGTGTAAAATTTTGGAAAAAAATTTTCACGAACATTAATTGTCTCGCACAACGAGTCTGTGTGGAAAATGTCAGCTCGATTGGATCACGGGAAGTGGGTTAAAAAACGACCGAAAGATTTGCACGGTCGTAAGCAAGCAAGCAAGTGAACTTAATATAAAGGATTTAAAAAGAAAAATTTATAAAAGTAATTTTTTTTTTTACCTACGTGACTTTACCGAAAAAACCTACGAGTATGAATCATTGCAGTCACGAAAGCTTCAAATCGTGAACCTCCCAATTGTTGCGTCCGCAACACCCCGCGATGTTTGTAACTTTCGGTGTGGCTGATTGACCAGGGTGGACCATTGGCGATGTTGCCGTGAATGTGGCCATTACCTGGTCTCCGTGGTGTGGCCGGTATTTTTTCTGGTATGGCCAATCCGCAGTGTAGTTCGCTGGTTTCGCTGACCCCTTTGAAGTGGTGAGCCCCGATGCTGTGGTTTCCATGGTGTGGCTAGCGGAACAAAAAATTACGTTGTGGTCGATTTTGTCCAAAAAATATTGGTGTGTGTTCGTCCCAATCGCGAGGCACCAATCGCATCAGCTGCTCATCTCGTATTTATCCACGCCCGCCACTGTTGTGGCCGCTACTACCCTCTGCCAAATCATCGCTGGTAGCCTCCGTATGGTGCCGGAAGAGTTAAACGTTACCATGAAATACGAACATTGTTTTTTGTATTTGACCAGGTGAGACTCCACTGAGCTATGTAGCTCTTTTAAATGTTTTGGTTTCGGAAGTTACGTGGCCACAAATTATAGCCCAACGAAGTTGCTTACCATCGTGCAGAAAATTAATAGCAGGAGCAGTAACTACTCTAAATGCACGTCGATTGTTAATACGGAGGGAAAAACCTGAGGACCCGGAGAAAAATCCACGCGAACACAGGGAGAAAAACACACAAACTACAAACATGCAGCAGCACGACCTCCTGTAGACCACGTGAGGTAGTTAACATCCCCTAGCCACGGTGATGACGATGAGAGAGAGAGAAACTCGCAAACTCCAAATACACAGCAGCAGGCGTCAGGGTCGGGATCGAACCCACGACCTCCTGTACACCAGGTGAGGTAGTTAACATCTCCTAGTCACCGTGATGATGAGAGAGAGAGAGAGAAACTCGTAAACTCCAAATATATAGCAGCAGGGGTCAGGGTCGGGATCGAACCCACGACCTCCTGTAGACCAAGCGAGGTAGTCAACATCTCCTAGTCACCGTGATGATGTTGAGAGAGAGAGAGAGACACGCAAACTCCAAATATACAGCAGCAGGCGTCAGGGTCGGGATCGAATCAACGACCTCCTGCACACCAGGCGAGGTAGTTAACATCTCCTAGCCACCGTGATGACGATGATGAGAGATAGAGCGCGAAAGACACGCAAACTTCAAATATGCAGCAATAATCAAGGTCGGGATCGAACCCACGACCTCCTGTATACCAGGCGACGTAGTTAACATCCCTTAGCCACCGTGATGACGATGAGAGAGAGAGACACGCAAACTCCAAATATGCAACAAGCATCAAGGTCGGGATCGAACCCACGACCTCCTGTATACCAAGCAAGGTAGTTAACATCTCCAAGCCTTGACATGCACACGGGGACTCCGCTACTTACGAAACAGGCCTCTGGAAACCGGCTCGTTCGTAAGTAGAAGAGTCCCTGTATATTTCGATTTAAAGCTTTCGTGACTGCAGGGATTCATCTTGCTGGTTCTTTCGGTAAAGTCACGTAGGAGGGAGATAATAAAATAAAAATGATAAAAATAATAAAACATAATAAAATAATACAATTATTTGTATTACAATTATTTTATTATATTTTATCAAATATAATAAAATAAAACATAATAAAATAATGAAAATAAAACATATTAAAATAATTTTATGTTTAATTTTTATTATTTTATTATCTCCCTTCTACATGACTTTACCGAAACAGCCAAGTAGATGAGTCCCTGTATATACAACAATCCCCCCTTCTATTCCTCCACCTCTCACCACTTGACCCCGCCCAGCCGTTCCCACTCTTGGCGTGGCCGCCGCCGCCGTCGTCCAGGTCGACCTCTGCTCCTCGCCGTGTTCGTGCTCCGAGCGGGAGGGCGCCTGGGAGGTGGACTGCGAGGCCCGGGGGTTGGGGCCGGCATCGGCGTTGCCGCCGCCGCCCTCGGCCGCCCGCTCCTACCGCCTCTACCTGGCGCGCAACCCGCTGGGCCGCCTGGCGCCCGGAGACCTCGTCAACCACAGCGGCGCCGTGCTCGCGCACCTCGGCAGCGCCGAGATCGACGACATCGAGGTGGGCGGTGCGTGTGTGCGTGTGTGTGCTTGTGCGTGTGTGTATGAGTGTGTGTCCGTGTGTGTGCTTGTGTGTGCGTGCATGTGTGTGTGTGCTTGTGTGCGTCTGTATGTGCGTGTGTGTGTCCGTGTGTGTGCGTGTGCATGTGTGTCCATGTGTGTGCTTGTGTGCGTGTGCGTGTGTGCGTGTGTGTGCTTGTGTGTGTGTATGTGTGTGTGTGTGCTTGTGTGTGCATGTGTGTGCGTGTGTGCGTGCGTGTGTGTGCGTGTGTGCATGTGTGTGTGTATGTGCGTTTGTGTCCGTGTGTGTGCTTGTGTGCGTGTGTGCAGGTGTGTGCATGTGTGTGCGTGTGTATGTGTGCGTGTGTGCGTGCGTGTGTGCTCGTGTGCCATTACCAGTGACGATAATTTGAACCGGTCCTGGGTCTCCCCTAGGTCGACTCAGCCTCAAATGAGTACCTGGTGCGGTGTGTAAACATCGTCACTGGGGAGACAAAGGCGGTCGGGCATGGTGCTGGCCACCCACCTCCTCGTGTGCCGTGCTGGCCTTCATAGGTGCTCGCTAATAGCACTTGCCCCTACAGTCTGTTAAGGATATACGGGGGATCTTTTATTTTTGTCCCTGGGGGTGAGGTTAAAAGGGTAGGGGTAGAGGTGAGGCCAGGGTAGGTGTTGGTGTGGATCGAGTGTTTCTCCCTCGCATGCTTGGTTATTTACCCTCCACACGTATAACAAACACTCTCTTCATTGGCCAACACCACCTTTTCACATGTAGAGAACCGCGTGCGCGATTGCAGCGTCACGATGGCCATTGTGCCGTTGTGACGTCACGCTCAATGACGTCACAATCGCCATCGTGACGTCACGCCCAATGACGTCACAGTCGCCGCCGCCATTGTGACGGGGCCACGCGACGCCATTGTTGCAGGACGGCGCATTCGTCGGCTGGCGGTCGCTCAAGAAGCTTTTCCTCAACGGCAACAACCTCGAGTCGCTGCGCAACGACACCCTGCAGGGGCTGGACTCGCTCGAGTACCTGCAGGCCGACTACAACCTCCTCAGCTACCTGGAGGCCGGCGCGTTTGCCAACACCCCGCGTCTCAAGGTACGCGAGCCCTCGCCACGAGAATGCGGACATTTTGTTTTTTGTCGTCCGCCCTCCGTGTCCCCTGCCGCCCGCTCCGCTCCCTCCACCCCCTCCGGCCCTTCCCCACGCGTCGTTCGATTCTTGCCGCTGCCACCCCCACCGACGGCACACCCCCCCCCCCAGGGTCCTAGTAAGACGGCACGGTGGGCTGGTGTGAGGTGGGTATCGTTGCCTCCGTCTGACTGATGGCCTTAATCTAAGTTGTCTTGTGGTTGTTGTTGTTGTTGTTTGACTTGCATCCCACTGGGATTTTTGCACACAGCGTTGGTGTGTAACGGTGTTTTTTCTGCAATATTTTGCTGTCTTTTCTTGGATTTTCTGTTTGCACTCACTCACATATTCACTACAAGATGTTTTTTGTTCATGTTTTTGTTTTTTGTTTGCTGCGGTTGCACCCGATTCAAGAGTCGAATGGCTCACAGGGCTATACCTAATACATGAACTTGACTCTGCGTGGTGACGAATGAATAAATGACCTCTCGCGCCTTTGTGTGTGGGGGGGGCGGTGACGGCGGCCGCAGGTCCTCATCCTCAACGACAACCTCCTCTCGTCGCTGCCCGCTCACTGCCTGCGCCCCTTGTCGCTCACCCACCTCGACCTGCGGGGAAACCGCGTGCGCACCCTCGCCTACGGCGGCCTCCTCGAGCACCTCAACCGCGTGCTCGAGCTGCAGCTCGACGAGAACCCGTGGAACTGCTCCTGCGACCTGCTCAGCATGCGCCGCTGGCTCGACAACGTCCCCTACTCAGCGCTCCTCGGCGACGTCACGTGCGAGACGCCGTTCCGCCTCCACGGCAAGCAGCTCCGTGACGTTCCGCGCTCCGAGCTGTGCCAGCGGCGGGCCGCGTCGCCGTCCGGCGGCGGCGGCGGCAGCGCCGCGTCGGGAGGGAGATTGTCGCGCGGTAATAGCCACGGCGGCGGCGGCGGTGGTCACAATGTTCACAACCAACAGCAGCCGAACCAACACAACAACCACCACGGCCACCACGGCCACCACCACCACCAGCAGAAGACGCAGCAGCAGGGGCACGGCGATCGTAAGGGCGACGGTGGCGGCGGTGACCGAGAAGAGCGGACGATGAAAAAATCGAAGAGGCCACCGGATGGAGGCGGCGGCGGCAACGTGACGACGGAGAGCGGCGGCGGCGGCGACGGGGGCGGCCGCGAGGTCCCGAAGTCGTCGGCGTCGTTCTCCTCGTCGCTCACCTCCACGACGGCGCCGCCGGTGGCCACGACGACGTCGCTCGCCACCACCACGATGGCGACGGCGGCGGTGGCGACGACGACGACGGTGGCGCCGCGTGCCTCCTCCACGCGCCACCCCAAGGCCACGGTGCGAAACCCGCGGCCATCCACACGCTCCACCAGCCACCACCACCATCACCAGCAGCAGCATCAGCACAACCAGGTAAGTGTGTCGACGGGTCTCTCTGTGTGAGAGTCTGTGGGTTTCTGTGTGTAGTCTGTGGGTTTCTGTGTGAGTCTGTGGGTCTCTGTGTGCAGTCTGTGGGTATCTGTGTGTAGTCTGTGGGTCTCTGTGTGCAGTCTGTGGGTCTCTGTGTGCAGTCTGTGGGTATCTGTGTGTAGTCTGTGGGTCTCTGTGTGCAGTCTGTGGGTCTCTGTGTGCAGTCTGTGGGTCTCTGTGTGCAGTCTGTGGGTATCTGTGTGAGTCTGTGGGTCTCTGTGTGAGTCTGTGGGTCTCTGTGTGAGTCTGTGGGTCTCTGTGTGCAGTCTGTTGGTATCTGTGTGAGTCTGTGGGTCTCTGTGTGAGTCTGTGGGTCTCTGTGTGAAGTCTGTGGGTCTTTGTGTGTAGTCTGTGGGTCTCTTTGTGTAGTCTGTGGGTCTCTGTATGTAGTCTGTGGGTCTTTGTATGAGAGTCTGTGGGTCTCTATGTGAAGTATGTGGATCTGTGTGTGAGTCTGTGGGTCTCTGTGTGTAGTCTGTGGGTCTCTGTGTGAGTCTGTGGGTCTCTGTGTGTAGTCTGTGGGTCTCTGTGTGCAGTCTGTGGGTATCTGTGTGAGTCTGTGGGTCTCTTTGTGAGTCTGTGGGTCTCTGTGTGAGTCTGTGGGTCTCTGTGTGTAGTCTGTGGGTCTTTGTGTGTAGTCTGTGGGTCTCTGTGTGAGTCTGTGGGTCTCTGTGTGAGTCTGTGGGTCTCTGTGTGAGAGTCTGTGGGTCTCTGTGTGTAGTCTGTGGGTCTCTGTGTGAAGTCTACGGGTCTCTCTGTGTGAGAGTCTGTGGGTCTCTGTGTGAGTCTGTGGGTCTCTGTGTGAGTCTGTGGGTCTCTGTGTGAGAGTCTGTGGGTTTCTGTGTGTAGTCTGTGGGTCTCTGTGTGTAGTCTGTGGGTCTCTGTGTGAGTCTGTGGGTCTCTGTGTGTAGTCCGTGGGTCTCTGTGTGAGTCTGTGGGCCGCTGTGTGAGAGTCGGTGGGTCTCTGTGTGAGTCTGTGGGTCTCTGTGTGAGTCTGTGGGTCTCTGTGTGAGCTATGAGTCTGTGGGTCTGTGTGAAGTCTACGGGTCTCTCTGTGTGAGAGTCTGTGAGTCTCTGTGTGAAGTCTGTGGGTCTCTCTGTGTGAGAGTCTGTGGGCCTCTGTGTGAGAGTCTGTGGGTCTCTGTGTGAGTCTGTGGGCTGCTGTGCGAGCTATTAGTCTGTGGGTCTCTGTGTGAAGTCTATGGGTCTCTGTGTGAGTCTCTGAGTCCATTGGTCTATGCGTGAGTCTATTGAGTTTGAGTTGATTTGATTTCTTACACGGATGATGACAGTCCGGTACGAGCACAGCAAGACGAAACGACATCAATGTAAGATGTAATGTTTTTATTTTACCAGGTGAGGCCCACTGCATATCACAAATGATAGCTCAACGAAGTGGACTTATTATCATCATCATGATCACGTGGACATTTAAAGCAGCAGCCACTCCATCTTGACTCGTGATGTCGATTCTAAATGTGGAAGGGAAAACCCAGAGGACCCAGAGAAATATCCACGCGACCACGGGGAGAGAGAGACACGCAAACTCCAAACATACAGCAGTCGTCGTCAGGGTCAGAATCGAACCCACGACCTCCTGTACACCAGGCGAGGTAGTTAACATCTCCTAGCCACCGTGGTGATGATGAGATAGAGAGAGAGACGCAAACTCCAAATAAATAGGGGGGGTCAGTTCGAACTGACGATCGCCTGTATACGAGGCGAGGTAGTTAACATCTCCTAGCCACCGTGATGATGATGAGAGAGACACGCAAACTCCAAATACACAGCAGGCATCATCAGGGTCCGGATCGAACCCACGACCTCCTGTATACCAGACGAGGAAGTTAACATCTCCTAGCCACCGTGATGATGATGCTGATGAGAGAGACACACAAACTCCAAATATACAGCAGCAGGCGTCAGGGTCAAGATCGAACCCACGACCTCCTGTACACCAGGCGAGGTAGTTAACATCTCATAGCCACCGTGATGATGATGAGAGAGAGAGAGACACGCAAACTCCAAATATACAGCAGCAGGCGTCAGGGTCGGGGTCGAACCCACGACCTCCTGTACACCAGGCGAGGTAGTTAACATCTCCTAGCCACCGTGACCCCCTCCACCACCCCCACTCACCCCGCCTACTCGCTGGTCGCGACACCACAACAACAACAACTACGGTAACGTAGTAAGATGGGGGGTGGTTGCGTTGTATTTGTAAGTGTTTGGATGATTTGTTTACTTTCCTATACTTTGTAATTCCTATCGTGTTTCTTTTAGATTGATTGTTGTCGTGACGTTCTTACCCCGTGCCCCGACTGGACATCTGTGAGCAAGCCGTCACGGCTCATCGGATTCCTCCAGCGGTCTAATTAGAAATAAACTCTGATTCTGTGGAATTCTCTCTCTCGCTCTCTCATCCTTCACGCCACCACCACCACGACCACCACCACCACGAACACCACCACCACGAACACCACCACGACCACCACCACCACGACCACCACCACGACCACCACCACCACGACCACCACCACCACGACCACCACGACCACCACCACGACCACCACCACGACCACCACCACCTCGGCACGGGATTTCTCCTCCACCTCCCTCCATCCTTTCCCTCTCTCCTCCTCTCTCCTCCCCCCTCTCTCCTACCTCCTTTCTCCTCCTCCTTCCCCCTCTTCCCTCCCTCCCCCACCCCCCCTATCCCCTCCGCCCCCTCGCCCCTCCCTCCTCTCTTCTCCTCCCCCCTCTCTCCTCCTCCTCCCCTCCCCCCTCTTTTCCCCACCCCCTCCTCCCTCCTTCCCCCTCTCTCCTCCTCCCATCTCCCCCCTCCTCCGCCCTCCTTTCCCCTCCCCCTCCTCCCCCCTCCTCCTTCCCCCTCCTTCCCCCCCCCCTCCTCCCTTCCCTCTCCTCCTTCCCCCTCTCTCCTCTCTCCTCCTCCCCCCTCCTCCCCTCCCCCTCCCCCCCTCTCCCTCCCCTCTCCCCCCCTCCCCCCCCCTATCCTTCCTCCCCCTCCCCCCTCACTCCTCTCTCCTCCTCCTTCCTCCCCTTCCCCCCTCCTCCCCCTCCACCTTCCTCCCTCCCCCTCCTTCCCCCCCCCTCCTCCCTCCCCTCTCCTTCCTCCCCCTCTCTCCTCTCTCCTCCCCCCTCCTCCCTCCCTCCCTCCCCCTCCTCTCCCCCCTCTCCTTTTTCCCCCTCTCTCCTCCTCCCTCCCTTCCTCCCCCTCCTCCCCCCTCCTCCTCCCTCTCCCCCCCTCCTCCCTCCCCCCTCCTCCCTCCCCTCTCCTTCCTCCCCCTCTCTCCTCTCTCCTCCCCCTCCTCCCTCCCTCCCCCTCCTCTCCCCCCTCTCCTTTTTCCCCCTCTCTCCTCCTCCCTCCCTTCCTCCCCCTCCTCCCCCCTCCTCCCCCCTCTCCCCCCCTCCTCCCTCCCCCCTCCTCCCTCCCCTCTCCTTCCTCCCCCTCTCTCCTCTCTCCTCCTCCCTCCCTCCCCCTCCTCCCCCCCCCCCCTCCTTTTTCCCCCTCTCTCCTCTCTCCTCCTCCTCCTCCCATCCTCCCCCTCCCCCACCCCCCACCCCCTCCCTCCCCCGCCCCCCCCCCGCAGCGCCCCCCGATCCCCGTGCAGTGTCCCACGGCGTGCGCGTGCGTCGTGCACACCGCCGACCTCGGCCTGAGCGTCAACTGCCAGGAGCGCGGCATCGAGCGCCTCTCGTCGCTGCGCCCGCGACCCGGCGACCCCAAGAAGCTCTACCTCACCGGCAACGCCCTCGGGCGGGTCATGCGCGGCGACCTCGAAGGCCTGCGCGCCCTCGACCTCCTCCACCTGGCCGCCAACCGCATCGCGTACGTCGAGGAGGGCTCGTTCGACGACCTCGGCGGACTCCGTCGGCTGCACCTGAACGGCAACGACCTGGCGCGACTCACGCCCGGGATGCTCTCGGGTCTCGGCAGCCTCCAGTACCTGTACGCGGAGTACAACGTGCTCCGCGAGGTGGCTCCGGGCACGTTCGAGCGCACGCCCCAGCTGCGGCTGCTGTTCCTCAACAACAACCTGCTGCGCTGGCTGCCCGCCGGCGCGTTCGCCGCGACGCCCGAACTCGCGCGCCTCAACCTGCGCGGCAACCACTTCAGGGCGCTGCCCGTCGCGGGGGTGCTGGATCGCATCAGCGCGCCGCTCGTGCAGGTGATGATGGGTGGGGTGGGTGGGTGGGTGGGTGGTGGGTGGGAGGGTGGGGAGGGTGGGGGGGTGGGGTGGGGAGGGGGGTGGGGTGGGGTCGGTGGGGTGGGGGTGGGTGGAGAGGGTGGGGTGGGTGGGGTGGGTGGGGGGTGGGGTGAGTGGGTGGGTGGGGTCGGTGGGGTGGTGATGGTGGGGTGATGGGGTAGGTGGGGTGGGGTCGGTGCGGTGGGGTGGGTCGGGGTGGAACGGGTGGGTGCGGTGGGGTGGGTGGGATGGGGTTTGGTGGGTGGGGTGGTGTGGGGTGGGGGGATTGAGGGTGGGGGGTGTTGAGGGAGGTGGTGGGGATTGGGGGGGGTGTTTAGTTGGTTGGTGGTGGTGGTGTTGGGTTGGTTGGTGGTGTTGGGTTGGTGGCGCTGGTGGTGTTGGGTTAGTTGGTTGGTGGTGGTGGTGTTGGGTTGGTGGCGCTGGTGGTGTTGGGTTGGTTGGTGGTGGTGGTGGTGGTGTTGGGTTGGTTAGTGGTGTTGGGTTGGTTGGTGGTGGTGGTGGTGGTGGTGTTGGGTGCCCATCGCCAGAGTGTGGTTCACAAGATTTGGAGCCTTTTTGGCCGCTACAAAAGAAGGCCGCTGTCTCTGTTGTAGTCCAATCAGTTTCAAAGACAATGCCCATTTACTATCAGAGACACGTGTTTTGTTTGCATGTTCACCACCAGTACCGTGTGTGTGGTTAATGCAGTAACTTTATTCCTTGAAAAAGGTTTCGATTTGTTGTTTAAACATTATAACACAACTCCTGTGTTAGTGCCAGAAAGGGTAAACCCTACTGTTATTTCAGCAAAGATTTGGAGCATTTTTTTTACCGGTTTCGCCGGATCACCTCCCGCCCCGCCACCGCCCTATAACGTTACCAGCATCCGTTAAATCGCGCGGTGCCGGATATAATCGATGTCCAACTCCGGTTGTTGCGGTGATGCAGGTGGACCTCCACGAAAACCCGTGGGACTGCACGTGCCCCCTGGCCGACCTGCGGCGGTGGATGCTCGAGGAACTGAGCGCCGGCATCGTCGTGGGCGAGGTGACCTGCGAGTCTCCGGTGCGGCTTGCCGGGCGCGACGTCCGCTCGCTGCCCTGGGAGGTGCTGTGCCCTCTTCCGCACGACGGCGACGACGGTGACGACGTCGCGGCGGCGGCCCTCATCCCGGCGGCCCCCGCCATCACCGGGCGACCGCAGCCCGCGGCCGTCTCCCCGCCTTCGCCGGTCGGCGAGGGCGCCGGACGTCCCCTCCCGCCGGTGGCCGAAGCCGGGACCGCCGGCCCCGGCACGCCGGAGGTCTCGGCCGTTCCTCTCTCGGTGCTCATCCTCAGCCTCCTCGCCGTGTTCGTGGCGACCGTCTTCGCCGCCGCGGGTCTCCTGGTCTTCGTGCTCCGGAGGCGGAGGCTCGGGCAGGCAGTCGGCGGTGGCGGCGGAGGTGGAGGTGGAGCGGGTGGAGTCGGCGGAGGAGGAGCGGGCAGGGCGGTCGCGCTCAAGCGCAAGCGGGGAGTCTCCGGCCGCGCAGGGCAGGTGGGTCTTGGGTTGGCGGCGGGAGGGGGGGGGGCGGTGTTGCAACGATGACGCAAAGGGGTCGGAGTTCGCACGCGTCGCAAAATTGTTTGCACGGCCTCACGCGGGGGTACACGGAGGGGGTACACCCACCTATAGGCTGTACAATCCCTCCCCACCACACCTGTGGACCGTAGCATCCTGCCCCCCCCCCCTCCCCCACCTGTAGACCATACCATCCTACATGTGGTTGGGAGGTAGGAGCGGTGATGAGGGGAGGTAGCCTTTGGGTAAAGTGAGGGGTGCCTGCCATCACGTTCATCTAGCAAGGGGTGGTAGAGGAGGAGGAGGAGGAGGTGGTGGGTCTGGTGGGATGGTCAAGGGAAGAGGAAAGGAAGGGTGGGAAACCTCATGAACTACTTTTTGGGTTTTTTTTAACCAGGTAAGGCCCTAACGCAGCTGTGTAGCCCTTTTTCTAGAAGTGAGCTGGCTATCACAAATGATACTGGTAGGAACCACCTGGTTCCACCAGCCCACCGGGGATTATTGTGTCCGTCTGTCCGTCGTGGATTCAAAAATGGGAGGGGTGGGGCTGGGTGGGGAGGGTGGGGAGGGGCTGCTCACCCCGTGGTGCCCTTATAAAACTCAACGTTTAACCTACTCACGCCGGCTTGTGCCCGCCCTCACAGTCGGCCATATTTGCGGAATACACCACGCCGCCGTTGACCCTGCAGGCCATTGACCGAGCAACCCAACGTTCCTACCAGCTCCCTCCGCAGGAATGTGTTAAGCTTCTCAACGAAGTGGCAACTTCTCATCATCATCATCGTAGTGTGGAAGTTCATAGCGGCAGCCAAATGCTCTCCTCTTAAACGCCGTCGATTCAAAATGTGGAGGGGTAAAAAGCGGAGGAGCTGGAGAAAAATCCACGCGACCACGGAGAGAGAGAGACACCCAAACTCCAAACATACATCAGGCATCGTCAGGGTTGGGATCGAACCCACGTACCTCCTGTAAACTAGGCGAGGTAATTGACATCTCGCTCTGTTCCAGTAGTTCTTCTTCTTCTTAACCCGGGGTGCACGCAACCCCAGGGAGTGCGAGATGCACTTTCTGGGGGTGTGCAAGACACGGCCACATTTTTTTCTTTAGAAGGTAAATCATCGAAACACAAATCAAACACGGGCAACGTAAATTGCAACTTACTCTGTTTCATAAAACCCCTACGTAGTTCTAGATTTGAAGCTTTCGTGACTGCAAGGATTCATATTTTGAAATCCTTTATATTAAGTTCGCTTGCTTGCTTGCTTGCGTGCTTGCTTGCTTGCTTAGGACTGTGCAAATCTTTCGCTCGTTTTTAACCGACTTCCCGTGATCCAATCGAGCTGACATTTTGCACACAGACTCGTTATGCGAGACAATTAATGTTCGTGAAATTTTTATTTTTTTATTTTGCACTGTTTAGGGAAAACAAATTAAATATTTAATTACCAATTGCTTAATACTGGCAGACAATCATCTGATCCATAGGTGGCAGCCATCTCAAGCCAGAGGACGAGAAGACTCTAGCCGCCACACATATAAAGGATTTATAGTGAAAAACGTTGTTTTTACGGGTTTACTTGTTAGGTTGTTTCGGTAAAGTCACGTAGGCAAAACATTTTAATTAATAAAAGTAAAATAAAATAAAAATCACGACGTTTTAGGAGGCAACACAAGCTTCCGTCTTCAGGTGGAACCGTCACAACCACGACAGCTGTATCAAGTAAATGAGAGATAACAAGAGCTACCACTCCGTATATATAATGGCTCAGCCTCTTAAGACTCACCTTACCATATCAATAAAAAGTGTGCCGTACTTGGCCCTTCCCCCTCTCCAACCATTATATATACGGAGTGGTAGCCCTACGTAGTAATTAACATTGCACATTTGTTTTACGATTCAGATCCAAAAGGGCGCAAGGCTGCAGTAAAGGTTACGAATCACCACTGGTTTAGAGCGTCTGCCACTTGCACCGTTTTAAAGACGCGGTAATATCCCCCCCCCTCTCCCCTGTATACCAGGCGAGGTAGTTAACATCTCGCTCTATTCGTACAAATGGGTGCGCGTGTCCGATTGCGCATCGTTGCGGTTAAAACCCGGCCAATATCCGCCGGCCCCGTCGACCCGCACACGCGCTCCCCCACGATCTTAATCCGCACAGCAAATAAAATGGAGAAATTGGGATCACCCTTTGCTTAACAAGTTGTACGCACACACAAAAAAATTAACCCGTAAAAACAAAGTTTTTCACTATAAATCCTTTATATGCGTGGCATCGGCGCGGCTAGAGTCCTCTCGTCCTCTGGCTTGAGATGGCTGCCACCTATGGGTCAGATGATTGTCTGGCAGCATTCAACAATTGGTAATTATTTTTTTTTCCTTTTTCCCTAAACAGTGTAAAAATTTGGAAACATTTTACACGAAAATGCATTGTCATGCACAACGAATCTGTGTGCAAAATGTCAGCTCGATTGGATCACTGGAAGTGGGTTAAAAAACGACCGAAAGATTTGCACGGTCCTAAGCAAGCAAGCGAACTTAATATAAAGGATTTAAAAGGGAAAGAAAGAATTGCCATTGTTAAACCTTGTCACTTTTTATAAGCCGGAGAAATGTACGTCTAGATAGCTGCCTTGGTGCTTGCCTAACAAATAGAAAGAAGTAACCGTGCTTTTTGGAAAGCAGTCTTTTCAACGTTTATTGAGTATTATTATGCATTCTTTTTTTAATATGCAATTATTTTTTGAGCTCTGTAACTGACACTACATGTCGTTGTTGCATGCTGCGACTTACGTGTGGTGTATTTTGCAGTAGTTTTCTGTGATTGGACAACATCTGTCACGTGTAGCACATTTTTCAGTAACTTTTTAACTGACTGTCTGTGATTGGACAGAACCTGTCACGTGTAGCACATTTTGCAGTAACTTTTTAACTATGAATGTCTGTGATTGGACGGAACCTGTCACGTGTAGCACATTTTGCAGTAACTTTTTAACTATGACTCTCTGTGATTGGACGGAACCTGTCACGTGTAGCACATTTTGCAGTAACTTCTTCACTATAACCGTTTGTGATTGGACGGAGCCTGTCACGTGTAGCACATTTTGCAGTAACTTCTTCACTATAATCGTTTGTGATTGGACGGAGCCTGTCACGTGTGTGTACGTATGTATGTTGAACTTCTTTCACACCGTACGTAGCCAAACGTGTTAATCGGAGGTGCGGGATCGGGTGGAAGGATAAATTAACTTCACAGGGCTCAGACGCCCTTGGCATGAGGATAAAAGCAGCTCCCATCGGGTAAAACAAACCAGTGCTGTGATTGTCCATCCGTCAATTCATCTGTCTGTTCGTCCATCTGTCTGTCCGTCCATCTGTCCATCTATCCATCCGTCCATTTGTCCGTGTGTCTGTCTGTGCATCTGTCTGTCCGTCCATTCGTCCATCTATCCATCCGTCCATTTGTCCATGCGTCTGTCCGTCCATCTGTCTGTCCGTCCATCTGTCCATCTATCCATCCGTCCATTTGTCCGTGTGTCTGTCCGTGCATCTGTCTGTCCATCCATTCGTCCGTTTGTCCACGCGTCCATTAGTCTGTCTCGCCAGCGTCACCACCGTATCTGCCATAAAGATGATCAGATGTGAGCGGAACTTGAGTCTGACGGTTGCGTTGCTGTTCGGGGTTGGATGGAAGAAGAAGAAAAAGAAAACAGGCAAATTGATCGTAGGATTTTTTTTTGGCCAAACCTTGAGGAGACACAAGCCCAGGGTCCATCGGAAGGAGGCTCAGTAGTTAGTAAATCCCGATCCTGCGCGTCGATGCCATTTGCCCTGGACGGTTTTTGCCGGGACTGCGTCCATACCGCGAAAAGAAATAAGTTCACAAGGACACACCGACAAACGCAAAGACGAAAAGTCTTCTGCCGCTCGTCGCTAGCGTCAAAGGTCACCAGCCGGCATCGATGTCTTCTGCTCGTCTCCCGGTTCGCTTCGCCCAGACCCAGTTGTGGGAAATCTCCACGCTGCTACAGCTCGGAGGGGTCAGTTCTATCCACTGTCAAGTCAAGTTCCCGTATTTTAGTTGTTGTTGTGACACCGCGTGAGTGTGGCTGTGGTACAAATTGAAAGTCAGCCTCGACTTGAATCGCCGATCTTCTTGCTGATGTGAGCCAAACGAATTAAGTGGGGGGTGTGTGGAGGAGGCTCGTGAAGGATGCAGCTGTGCAGTTGGAGGCAGTCGCCTCTCCGGCAACAACGGAGGGCAGAGGAGCGACGCTCACAACAACGTGCGGAGCGTCGGGTGGCTAAAGCACAGCGAGTTGGCACGTAAGGGGGTACAGCTGGTGCATCTGCCACTCATCTCAGTCAGCCAACCGAAATGACCACCTGGGTCTGTCCGGTGACCTTACAGCGAGCCTTCGACAATTCACGTGGCAATTCAAAGCAGGCTGCGACGGGAATCACCGATCTTGCTGATTTGAGCCAAACAAATTAAGTCAGGAGGGGGGGGGGGGTGTGGAGGAGGCTCGTGAAAGACGCTGCTGCTGCTGCTACTGGGCAGTTGGAGGCAGTCGCCCCTCCAGCAACGACTTAGGGCAGAGGAGCGACGCTCACAACAACGATCGGAGCGCTGGGCGTATAAAAAACAGCCATTTACACAAGGAGTCATGACTCCTTGTTAAAAGGTGTCAGTTTTATTGCCAGATAGAAGGGTAAAAAAAAACAATTATCATATTTTTTACTGACAAATGAGGTTCCAATGGTGTAAATGCTTCACCCCGAGCTCTCATACTCTGATGGTGCATTGTCTTTGAGTTGTGCGCCATTTGGCGTCATCTGGTCCAACCCATGTGAGACTAGGCTCTAAGAAAAGCTGTCTCGGGTGTGGACCAATCAACTTCAAGAACAGTGCATACAGAGTTATGTTTTTTGTTTGCATTATGACTGCAGGTATTGTGGTCTATGCAAACATGACTCCTTGTAAAAAAGGTGTCAGTTTTGTTGCCAGATAGAAGGGAAAAAAAACAATTGTCAAAAGACAGCCAGTTGGCACGCCAGGGGGTACACCTGGTGGTGCATCTGCCGGTCATCTCAGCCAACCCATGGCACCACTTCACGTAGCCTCAAAGTGCACGTAGCCTGGCACAAGCGCCGTGGTGACGTCACCATCACTTAGTGAGTATTGGCATTGGTTGTCACACCACTACTCGATCCAAGTATTGCTTGCCAACAAATCGATTTCCAGAGAATCGACAGCCCTCAAGATCGCTTCCCCGTCAATGTTGAGCGACCCAGCCGGATCGACCGAGAGAGAATCGATATGATTGACCTCGATTCACGATCAACAAGGACAATGCATGGGGTGGGCAAATATCGTGATCCCTGATTTCTTAATACTAAACTCGAACTGATAATAGTTTTTTTTTTTACCCTTCTATCTGGCAACAAAACTGACACCTTTTTTACAAGGAGTCATGTTTGCATAGCCACCATAATGATAGAGATCGAACCCACGACTTCCTGTACACCAGGCGAGGTAGTCAACATCTCCTAATCACCCTGATGATTATGATAGAGATCGAACCTACGACCTCCTGTACACCAGGCGATGTAGTCAACATCTCCTAGCCACCCTGATGATTATGATAGAGATCGAACCCACGACCTCCAGTATATCAGGTGAGGTAGTCAACATCTCCTAGCCACCATGATGATAGAGATCGAACCCACGACTTCCTGTACACCAGGCGAGATAGTCAACATCTCCTAGCCACCCTGATGATTATGATAGAGATCGAACCCACGACCTCCAGTATATCAGGTGAGGTAGTCAACATCTCCTAGCCACCATGATGATAGAGATCGAACCCACGACTTCCTGTACACCAGGCGAGATAGTCAACATCTCCTAGCCACCCTGATGATTATGATAGAGATCGAACCCACGACCTCCTGTAGATCAGGTGAGGTAGTCAACATCTCCTAGCCACCATGATGATAGAGATCGAACCCACGACTTCCTGTACACCAGGCGAGATAGTCAACATCTCCTAGTCACCCTGATGATTATGATAGAGATCGAACCCACGACCTCATGTACACCAGGCGATGTAGTCAACATCTCCTAGCCACCCTGATGATTATGATAGAGATCGAACCCACGACCTCCAGTATATCAGGTGAGGTAGTCAACATCTCCTAGCCACCATGATGATAGAGATCGAACCCACGACTTCCTGTACACCAGGCGAGATAGTCAACATCTCCTAGCCACCCTGATGATTATGATAGAGATCGAACCCACGACCTCCTGTAGATCAGGTGAGGTAGTCAACATCTCCTAGCCACCATGATGATAGAGATCGAACCCACGACTTCCTGTACACCAGGCGAGATAGTCAACATCTCCTAGTCACCCTGATGATTATGATAGAGATCGAACCCACGACCTCATGTACACCAGGCGAGGTAGTCAACATTTCCTAGCCACTGTGGGGCCCATTTCTTTTCGTCGGGTGTTCCGATTCTATCGGCGCCTTCCGGGCTCACACAAACATCTGCCACTCAAAGCGCCTTCAAATACAACTCACGAATCAATGTCGAGGTGGTACCTAATTTATCGACCCCCCCGCCCCATCCGAACAGAGGGAGGGATGATGATGGGCTGAGTCAACCCCCTCCACACCACCAACCTCAATGTGGGGTGTGTGGGGGAGCGGTGGCGCAGTGGTTAGCGCTACGCTGCGCTACGAACCCAGTCCCGTTCCAGTTTGAATCTCGCTCACGGTCACCAAACGCTGGCGACTGATTTCATCTGAACCGTTCCTGGGCCTTCCGCAAGATCGACTCAGCATTAAAATGCTTCTGCGCGTGTGTGTGGGGGGGGGAGCGGTGGTGCAGTGGTTAGCGCTACGCTGCGCTACGAACCCGGCGACCCGAGTTCGATTCCCGCTCACGGCCAACACCAGTGACGATTATCTTAACCGGTCCTGGGCCTCCACTAGGTCGACTCAGCCTCAAATTAGTACTTTATGTGGTGTGTAAACTATAATACACTACACTCTACACTGCACTATGTGAGACTATACACTACATTATACACTACACTATACCACTGCATTTTACACTACACTATACACTACTATACACTACTATACACTACTATACCACTACACTATACACTACACTATACACTACACTATACACTACACTACACACTACACTATACACTACACTATACACTACACTATACACTACTATACCACTACACTATACACTACACTACACTATACACTACACTATACACTACACTATACACTACAATATACACTACACTATACACTACACTACACACTACACTATACACTACACTACACACTACACTATACACTACACTATATACTACACTACACACTAGTGCTGTACGAGTAACGAATTACCACGTTCTGTTTACGTGACACTAAACCTTACTAGTTGGCTGTGTCGGGTGGTGGCGGGTTTAACGACACAACATTTTTATTTTCGCGATCTAACCCAACAAGACAACAGCGTGTGTTGTGCATGTGCGAGTGAGTGGTTCTGCAAAGTCACAAACTCTGGGACGAAAGAAATCGAATGGCTCAAATCACTTTGGAGCTCAAATCTCAAAAGGAAAAACTAAAATTATTATCGCGAAATTGCTGCTCACAGGGGTCGATGCTGGGCATTCACTGCTTCACGTTGGTGGTTACGTGTGGAGTGTGTGGTGTGTTGTGTGTGTGTAGTGTATGTAGTGTGTGTGGGGTGTGTGGTGTGTATGAGAGTGGTGTGTGTGGTGTGTGTAGTGTGTGGTGTGTGTAGTGTGTGTCTGGGTGGTGTGTGTGTGGTGTGTAGTGTGTGTGTGGTGTGTGTGGTGTGTGTGTGGTTGGTGTGTGGTGTGTGTGAGTGTGTAGTGTATGTGGTGTGTGTGGTGTGTAGTGTGTGTGTGGTTGGTGTGTGGTGTGTGTGGTGTCTTGTGGTGTGTGTGGTGTGTAGTTTGTGGGTGTGTGTGGTGTGTGTGGTGTGTAGTGTGTGTGCGTGTGTGTAGTGTGTGTGTGTGGTGTGTGTGCGTGTGTGTCTGGGTGGTGTGTGTGTGGTGTGTGTGGTGTGTGTGTGGTTGGTGTGTGGTGTGTGTGAGTGTGTGCGTGTGTAGTGTATGTGGTGTGTAGTGTGTGTGTGGTGCGTGTGGTGTGGGGGGTGTGTGTGTGGTGTGTGTGTGGTGGGTGCGTGTGTGGTGTGTGTGGTATATGTATGGTGTGTGTGCGTGTGTAGTGTGTGTGTGTGCGTGTGTGTGGTGTGTGTGTGGTTTGTAGTGTGTGGTGTGTGGTATGTGTGGGGTGTAGTGTTTGAGAGTGTGTGAGAGTGTGTGCGAGTGTGTGGTGTGTGTGGTGTGTGTGTGGTGTGTGGTGTGTGTGGCATGTGTGGGGTGTAGTGTGTGAGAGTGTGTGAGAGTGTGTGTGAGTGTATGTGAGTGTGTGGTGTGTGCGCGGGGGAGTGTGTGAGTGGTGTGAGGTGTGTGGTGTATAAGTGTGTGTGAGTGGTGTGTGCGGTGTGTGTGAGTAGTGTGTGTGTGTGTGTGCGGTGTGTGTTTGGTGTGTGTGAGTGGTGTGTATGGTGTGTTCGGGGTGAGTGGTGTGAGTGGTGTGTGTGTGGTGTGTGCGTGTGCGGTGTGTGTGTGCGTGTGGTGTGTGTGGTGTGTGCGGTGTGTGTGGTGTGTGGGGTGTGTGTGGTGTGTGTGTGGTGTGATGTGTGGGGTGTAGCGTGTGCGTGTGTGTGCGTGTGTGAGAGTGTCTGAGAGTGTCTGAGAGTGTGTGTGAGTGTATGTGAGTGTGTGGTGTGTGTGCGGGGAGAATGTGTGAGTGGTATGAGGTGTGTGCGGTGTGTGTGAGTGTGGTGTGTGTGCTGTGTAAAGTGTGTGTGAGAGTGGTGTTTGTGAGCGGTGTGTGTGTGCTGTGTAAAGTGTATGTGGTGTGTGTGAGCGGTATGTGTGTGAGTGATGTGTGTGTGTGAGAGTGGTGTGTGTGTGTGCTGTGTGTGTGTGCGGTGTGTGTGTGTGTGCTAGCTCACGAACTAGGGTCTCATTCAACACTTAAAAGCAGTACAAATCTTACTCACTTCCCGAGCTTCAACGAAATTAACAGTGGCGATAAATTTCAAAGCATCGCGTGTTTAATATATTCGCATACCTTTTATTAGTACTACCCCAGCTGCTGCTGATGTTGTTGTTGATGAATCATCAAGGCTCCCTTCAAACCCCCAACGTAAAAAAAGTTTTTAAGTTAAAAGATCATCAGAGCCAACGAAATTCCCGGAATTCGATGTCGAGGCTTCCGAGTGCGTTTGCGACGATTTCCTTTTCGTCAGATAAAAGTTTCGTTAATCAAAACGAAGGTTTCATTTTCACTGTGTAGGTGATTCTCGCAATAACGGGGGGTGCGGGGTGGGGGGTACAATTCCGTAAGTCAAATGCAAAGATCCCCCGTATAGCCCTTAAGACTGTCGGGGCAAAGTGCTGCAAGTGGCGAGTAGCAGCACCGCCGATGAGATTCTGGAGCACGTGGGGGTGGGGGTGGATGGACAGTGGTGGTCAACTCGCCCGGCCGCCTTTGTCTCCCTAAGTGAAGCGATGTTGACACAACCAAGGTACTCGTTCGAGGCTGAGTCGACCTAGGGGAGCCCCAGGACTGGGCTTCAGATGAATCGTCGCGGGTGTTGGTAGCCGTGAGCGGGAATCGAACTCGGCTCGCCCGGGTTCGTAGCGCAGCGTAGCGCTAACCGCAGCGCCACCGCTCCCCGCCACCGTCACCACGACCATCACTATCAGCATCAGCATCATCATCGTAATTATTTCGACGTACGGTGTGAAAATTTTTCAGCTAACATGCATACTCACTAGGTACTGATTTGAGGCTGAGTCGACCTAGGGGAGACCCAGGACTGGGCTCAGATGAATACTCACTGATGTTGGTGGCCGTGAGCGGGAATCGAACTCAGGGTCACTAGGCTCAGTAGCGCCGTGCGCTAACCGCTGCACCACCGCTCCCCGCCACTATCATCATCATCGTCATCATTTCTTTAGAACTCAAGTTTTTGGTTTGGTGTCCTTGCATGCATCTCCGATGAGCGCGGTGGGCGACGTAAGGTGCGAAGAAAGTCCAACAAACATGCATACTCACCGGGCATTTTAAGGCCGAGTCGACCTAGGGGGGGGAGCCCCAGTACTCGGGTCTCTAGGCGCAGTAGCGCCGTGCGCTAACCGCTGCGCCACCGCTCCCTCCCCTCCCCCAACAGCATTCAAAGCACGGCAGTCGTCAGCATCTGGGTGCTTGGGGAGAGGTGGTTGAAGGGGCGATTCAGTTTCATGTATTAGGTGTAGCCCTGTGAGCCATTCGGCTCTTGAATCGGGTGCAACCGCAACAAACAACAAAACAAAACAATGAACAAGAAAACATCTTGTAGTGAATATGTAACTGAGTGCAAAGAGAGAAATCTAGGGGAAAAACTGCAATGTCTTCCAGAAAAAAAGCACCGTAGACCAACACTGTGTGCAAAAATCCAAGTGGGATGCAAGTCAAACAACAACAACAACAACCACATGACAACTTAGATTAAGGCCATCAGTCTAACTCTATACTACAACAACACAAACATGGCCAAACCAAAAAACGTATTCGAAATCACCAAAATAAAGCCATAAAAGCAATGTAACAGTGATCATACGAACTGTAACCATCATCATCATCAGCATCCCTCCCTTCGGATGGGGGTCGATAAAACGAAATACCGCCTACTCCAGGGAAGATATTAACGCGTTCGGAGCGCGGCGCGCTAACCGCTGCACCACCGCTCCCCCACCCCAATCCACACCACCCACCCCCCTCCCTCGGGCCCCTTCCAAGTCTGCAAAAAGAAATCGCTGAGTCTGGCAACAACAACAAAAAAAATTGTATAATTATTTATATATCAAACGTTCCCCGCAATCATCCATCGATTAGCGGACATCCCGTGCGTGTGTGTGTGCGTGTGCGTGCGTGTGTGCGTGGGTGCGTGGGTGGGGGTGGACCGGTGGTACGGACGGAGAGTGAAGCCAATTACTAACGGCCTGCAGCATCCCTGCTGTAGTAGGGGGGAGGGAGGGGGGGGGAGGTGGAGGAGGGAGGAGGAGGTGGAGGGAGGAGGGGGTCAGGAGGGGGGAGGGGGAGGGGGGAGGGAGGGGGGGTCAGGAGGGGGGAGGAGGAGGGGGGAGGGGGGGTCAAGAGGGGGAGGGAGGGGGAGGGAGGAGGGGGGGGGGAGTATGTGGAGGAGGATGAGGAGGAGGGGGGAGGGAAGAGGGGGGAAGAAGGAGGAGGAGAGAGGGGGGAAGAGAGAAGAGGGGAAGGAGGTGGAGGGAGGAGGAGGTGGAGGGAGGGAGGGAGAAGGAGGGGGGAGGAGAGGGGAGGAGGAGGGAGGGGGAGACAGGAGGGGGAGACAGGAGGGGGTAGGAGGAGGAGGGAGGTGGAGGAGGAGGGGGAGCAGGGAGGGGGGACGGGGGGACGGGAGGAGGAGAGAACAACCATAGTGGGGAGCGGTGGTGCAGCAGTTAGCGCTCTGCGCTACAAACCAGGGCGACCCGAGTTCGAATCCCGCTCATGGTCAACAACAGTGACGATTATCTGAACCGGTCCTGGGCCTCCCCTAGGTCGACTCAGCCTCAAATGAGTACCTGGTGCGGTGTGTAGTAAACATCGCCACTGGGGAGACAAAGGCGGTCGGGCGTGGTGCTGGCCACCCACCCCCTCGTGTGCCGTTCCGGCCTTCATAGGTGCTCGCTAACAGCACTTGCCCCAACAGTCTGTAAAGGCTATACGGGGGATCTTTGTTCTTTGTTGTGTATGTGTCTGTGTGTGTCTGTGTGTGTGTGTCTGTGTCTGTGTGTGTGTCTCTGTGTGTGTGTCTGTGTGTGTGTCTCTGTGTGTGTGTCTCTGTGTGTTTGTATCTGTGTGTGTGTCTGTGTGTGTGTCTGTGTGTGTGTCTGTGTGTCTGTGTGTGTGTCTGTGTGTCTGTGTGTGTGTCTGTGTGTGTCTGTGTGTGTCTGTGTGTGTGTGTCTCTGTGTGTGTGTCTCTGTGTGTTTGTGTCTGTGTGTGTGTCTGTGTGTGTGTCGGTGTGTGTCTGTGTGTGTGTGTCTCTGTGTGTGTGTCTCTGTGTGTGTGTCTGTGTGTGTCTGTGTGTGTCTGTGTATGTGTCTGTGTGTGTGTCTGTGTGTGTGTCTGTG
>NC_083835.1:6566839-6598698 GCF_015708825.2 Lethenteron reissneri
CCGCCAGCACGCTCAACAGCACCACCGCCGCCACCACAACCTCCACCACCACCACCACCTCCCCCCGCAACCACCACCACCTCCCCCACCACCTCCCCCACCACCACCAGCAGCACGCTCAACAGCAGGGAGTCACGGTACAGGTGGTGCACAGAGACCCGCGCCGTCAGCGGAATCTTGACGCTCACATTTTGCCTTTATTAGCGCCACCTAATTGAGTTTGTGGAATTGGCTCCGAATCTTAAATCGCAGCAGGAATATTTAGAGCAATAAATGACATCACCGTAACCTCGCTGCTGTTCAGGGTGCTAATTAATGATGGTGATGATGAGGATGTTGTTGTTGTTGTTGGTGGTGGTGGTGGTAATGATGATGTTAACGATGTTTGTGTATCGGTTAAGTGGTGGTGACGATGGCGGCGCTGGTAATTGTGTACGCACGTGGAACTTCCTTCGCGCCGTACGTAGCCAACCACACAAGCTGAGTTCTACAGAAATAATTACGATGATGATGGCGATGATGACGATGGTGGCGATGATGATGGTGGCGATGTTGATGATGATGATGGTGGCGATGATGATGGTGGCGATGCTGATGGTGGCAATGTTGATGATGATGATGGTGGCGATGTTGATGATGGCAATGATGATGGTGGCGATGGCGATGTTGACGGCGATGACGATGATGGTGGCGATGATGATGGTGATGATGATGATGGTGGTGGCGATGATGGTGGTGGCGATGATGATGATGATGATGGTGATTATGATGATGGTGGCGATGTTGATGATGATGATGGTGGCGATGATGATGGTGGCGATGTTGATGATGATGATGATGGCGATGTTGATGATGGCAATGATGATGGTGGCGATGGCGATGTTGATGGCGATGACGATGATGGTGGCGATGATGATGGTGGCGATGATGATGATGGTGGTGATGATGATGATGATTGTGGCGATCATGATGATGGCGGCGATTATGATGATGACGGCGATGATGATGATGGCGATGTTGATGATGATGATGACGTGATGATGATGGCGATGATGTTGATGGCGATGTTGATGATGATGATGATGGCGATGATGTTGATGGCGATGTTGATGATGATGACGATGATGATGAGGATGATGTGATGATGATGGCGATGATGATGGTGGCGATGATGATGATGGCGATGTTGATGATGATGACGATGATGATGACGATGATGTGATGATGATGGTGGCGATGTTGATGATGGTGGCGATGATGATGGTGGCGATGTTGATGATGATGATGGTGGCGATGTTGATGATGCTGATGATGGTCGAGATGTTGATGATGATGATGATGGAGATGATGATGGCGGTGATAGCGATGGTGATGATGGCGATGTTGATGATGGTGGCGATGATGATGGTGGCGATGTTGATGATGATGATGGTGGCGATGTCGATGATGATGATGATGGAGATGATGATGGCAATGATAGCGATGGTGATGATGGCGATGTTGATGATGGCGATGATGATGATGATGGCGATGATAGCGATGGCGATGATGATGATGATGGCGATGATGATGATGGCGATGATGATGATAATGGCGATGATGATGATAGCGATGTTGATGATGATGGTGATGATGATGTTGATGATGATGGCGATGATGAAGATGATGGCGATGATGATGATGTTGGCGATGATGATGGCGATGATGATGATCATGGCGATGACGATGATGATGATGGCGATGATGATGATGGCGATGATGATGATGGCGATAATGAATGACAGTGGTGGTCGTGGTGAGAGTGGTTGGGGTAGCGGTTAGCGCTACGCGGCGCTACTGAGCCTTGTGAACCGAGTTCGATTCCCGCTCACGGCCACCAACATCGGTGAGGATGGTCTCAACCCAGTCCTGGGGCCTGCCCCTAGGTCGACTCAGCCTCAAACTAGTTACCTGTCATGTACGTGCGTACCTTCAACTTTGTGTCGCTCCGTACGTAGCCAACTCTGCTGATCACAGGTGCAGTTCGTGAACAGCACTTGCCCCAACAGCCCGTTGAGGCTACACGGGGTGGGGTGAGGGCAGGATCTTTGTCTTTGTGTAGCAGTTGGAGGTCCCCTTTCTCTAGCAGGCACCAATTTGAGGCTGAGTCGACCTAGGCGAGGACCAGGACTGGGTTCGGATAATCGTCACTGGTGGTGTCGCGGCCGTGAGCTCGGGGGTCTCTGCCGGGTTCGTAGCGCTAACTGCTGCGCCACCGCTCCCCACGACAACAAGAACAACAGCAACAACAAGAACAACAGCAACAACAGGACAACAACAACAACCCAATAAGTGGCGGTGACATCACCATGGCGCTTGTGCCAAGTGAGGTGCAGAAGGAAAAATAGTTCCCGTGGAACACCGCTCCGTTACAACACAGAACACCGCTCCGTTACAACGCGTAACACCGCTCCGTTACAACGCGGAACACCGCTCCGTTACAACGCGGAACACCGCTCCGTTACAACGCGGAACACCGCTCCGTTACAACGCGGAACACCGCTCCGTTACAACGCGAAACACCGCTCCGTTACAACGCGGAACACCGCTCCGTTACAACGCGGAACACCGCTCCGTTACAACGCGAAACACCGCTCCGTTACAACACGGAACACCGCTCCGTTACAACACGGAACACCGCTCCGTTACAACGCGAAACACCGCTCCGTTACAACGCGGAACACCGCTCCGTTACAACACGGAACACCGCTCCGTTACAACGCGAAACACTGCTCCGTTACAACACGGAACACCGCTCCGTTACAACGCGAAACACCGCTCCGTTACAACGCGGAACACCGCTCCGTTACAACGCGGAACACCGCTCCGTTACAACGCGGAACACCGCTCCGTTACAACGCGGAACACTGCTCCGTTACAACGCGGAACACCGCTCCGTTACAACGCGGAACACCGCTCCGATACAACGCGGAACACCGCTCCGTTACAACGCTCCGTTACAACGCGGAACACCGCTCCGATACAACGCGGAACACTGCTCCGTTACAACGCTCCGTTACAACGCGGAACACTGCTCCGTTACAACACGGAACACCGCTCCGTTACAACGCTCCGTTACAACGCGGAACACCGCTCCGTTACAACACGGAACACCGCTCCGTTACAACGCTCCGTTACAACGAGGAACACCGCTCCGTTATAACGCGGAACACCGCTCCGTTACAACGCAGAACACCTCTCCGTTACAACGCGGAACACCGCTCCGTTACAATGCGGAACACCGCTCCGTTACAACGCGGAACACCGCTCCGTTACAACGCGGAACACCGCTCCATTACAACGCGGAACACCGCTCCGTTACAACGCGGAACACCGCTCCGTTACAACGCGGAACACCGCTCCGTTACAACGCGGAACACCGCTCCGTTACAACGCGGAACACCGCTCCGATACAACGCGGAACACCGCTCCGATACAACGCGGAACACCGCTCCGTTACAACGCTCCGTTACAACGCGGAACACTGCTCCGTTACAACACGGAACACCGCTCCGTTACAACGCTCCGTTACAACGCGGAACACCGCTCCGTTACAACACGGAACACCGCTCCGTTACAACGCTCCGTTACAACGCGGAACACCGCTCCGTTACAACGCGGAACACCGCTCCGTTATAACGCGGAACACCGCTCCGTTACAACACGGAACACCGCTCCGTTATAACGCGGAACACCGCTCCGTTACAACGCTCCGTTACAAGCGAGCGGTGGAAGACGAACTACTTTCTTGAGCTGAGCGGCTGAGCGGAGTGATACGGTGACGCGGAGTGATACGGTGACACGGAGTGATACGGTGACACGGAGTGATACGGTGACACGGCGGCAGCTGCGTGCCCTGAGTTGTTTGTGCCGCCCTCTCACCGCGCAGTGTGCGTAGCAGCAGCAGCAGCATTAGTAGTAGCAGCACATCGGATCTCGCCAGACTTGATCATTACTATATTATTTACGGGGAAATGGTTTTCGCTTAACGCGTTTTACGATAAAAGGTGGCATCTTCTTGGTTCTTTCGGTAAAGTCACGTAGAAGGGAAGTAATAAAATGATTAAAATTAAACATAATAAAATAATTCTCACGACGTTTCGGCCACAACACAAGTAGCCATCCTCAGGTGAAGACAGGTCTGTCGAGGCGACAGCGTCTAAAAGAAAAACACCATCACAAATGATAGCCCAACGAAAGTGGACGACTTATCATCATCATCATCACGTGGTGTATTGCAGCAGTTATATACCCTAAACGTGTGACGTTGGTTTTAAGTGGTGTGTAGAAAACCGGAGGACCTGGAGAAAAATCAGTGGGATCGTAGGAAGACAGAGACACGCAAACTCCAAATATACAGCAGCAGGCGACACGATCTGATTCGAACCCACGGCCTCCTGTATACCAGGCGAGGTAGTTAACATCTCCTAGCCACCATGATGACGATGATGAGAGACACGCAAACTCCAAATATAGAGCAGCAGGCGTCAGGGTCGGGATCGAACCCACGACCTCATGTATACCAGGCGAGCTAGTTAACATCTCCTAGCCACCGTGGTGATGATGATGAGAGAGACACGCAAACTCCAAGTATACAGCAGCAGGCGACACGGTCTGATTCGAACCCACGACCTCCTGTATACCAGGCGAGGTAGTTAACATCTCCTAGCCACCATGATGACGATGATGAGAGAGAGACACGCAAACTCCAAATATACAGCAGCAGGCATCATCAGGGTCTGGATCGAACCCACGACCTCCTGTACACCAGGCGAGGTAGTCAACATCTCCTAGCCACCGTGGCGCCCTGAAACCCATCCACTGAGGACTTCCGGTCGACTTCCACACACCTACAGAGTTGTCGTTATGGATTTTGGAACTCGGTTAGGTGATAAGAGTTCGCGAAAGTACGTCTGCCGTGGGAGATGGAGCCACGGAATTGGCTCGCTCGTGTGCGGAGAGGGGGGAAGGGGGTGCGGTTCTACCCGCATCATTGGTTTTGTTGGTGGGGTTGGCAGGAAGGCGCTGTTGGCAGTCACCGCGGCGTCACCGCCTTGTCTATGAGTCGCAGGCCATTTGGGTTCCACCGATACGTGAGCTCGGATTGAGCTCGGATTGAGCTCGGGTCGAGCTCGGGTCGAGCTTGGGACGAGCTTGAGTCGAGCACGGGTCGAGCACGGGTTGAGCACGGGTAATCCCCCATCTGTCCGTGTCTTTCCAAATTACCTCCACCCACCACCTGCCAACTCCTGATCCCTCCTGCACACCTTCTCCCACCTCCCCTGACCACAATCTCCTCCCACCTCCTTCTCCACCATCTCCTCCACCTCCTCGGACCTCCCACCATCTCCTTAATCTCCTCCCACAATCTCTTCTACCTCCTTCCACCATCTCCTCCCACCATCTCATCCACTATCTCCTTTCACCATCTCCTCTATCTCCTCCCACCATCTTCTCCACCTCCTCCCATCTCCTCCCACCTCCTCCCACCATCTCCTCCCACCATCTCCTCTCTCTCCTCCTCCCATCTCCTCCCACCTCCTCCCACCATCACCTCCACCTCCCCATCTCCTCCCACCTCCCACCATCTCCTCCACCTCCTCCCACCATCTCCTAAATCTCCTCCCACCATCTCCTCCTCCACCTCCTCCCACCATCTCCTCCACCTCCCACAATTTCCTCCACCTCCTCCACCATCTCCTCTATCTCCTCCTCCCATCTCCTCCCACCTCCCTCCCACCATCACCTCCACCTCCCATCTCCTCCACCTCCCACCATCTCCTCCACCTCCTCCCCCCATCTCCTAAATCTCCTCCCACCATCTCCTCCTCCACCTCCTCCCACCATCTCCTCCACCTCCCATCTCCTCCCACCTCCCACCATCTCCTCCACCTCCTCCCACCATCTCCTCTATCTCCTCCTCCCATCTCCTCCCACCTCCTCCCACCATCACCTCCACCTTCCCATCTCCTCCCACCTCCCACCATCTCCTCCACCTCCTCCCACCATCTCCTAACTCTCCTCCACCATCTCCTCCTCCACCTCCTCCCACCATCTCTTCCACCTCCATCTCCTCCACCTCCCACCATCTCCTCCACCTCCTCCCACCATCTCCTCTATCTCCTCCCACCATCTCCTAAATCTCCTCCCACCATCTCCTCCACCTCCTCCCACCATCTCCTCCACCTCCTTCCACAATCTCCTTCCACCATCTCCTCCACCTCCTCCCACCATCTCCTCCCACCATCTCCACCTCCTCCCACCATCTCCTCCACCTCCTCCCACCATCTCCTCAACCTCCTCCCACCATCTCCTCCATCTCCTCCCACCATCTTCTCCACTTCCTCCCACTATCTCCTCCCACCATCTCCTCCATCTCCTCCCACTATCTCCTCCATCTCATCCCACCATCTCATCCACCTCCTTCCACCACCTCCTCCCACCATCTCATCCATCTCCTCCCACTATCTCCCACCATCTCCTGCATCTCCTTCCACTATCTTCTCCACCTCCTTCCACCATCTCCTCCATCTCCTCCCACAATCGCCTCCCACCATCTCCTCCCCCCCCCTCCCCACCCCTCTCCCCCCCCACAGGACGTGGGCTCTGCGGGGCTGCATCTGCGCTACGCCATCTACGGACACGGCTGCTCGGCCTCCTCCGAGCGCGGCGCCAAGGCCGCCGCCGAGCGTGCCATGCTGACGGCCGCGTCCGGCGCCGGCGTTGGCACCGGCGCCGGCGTCACCGGCGGTGTCTACGACTCGTCGTCCGTCCACCTGCCGCGCTTCCTCGGCAGGATGTGCCGCAACCCGATCTACGCGCCGCCACGCGCCGAGTGGATGAGTCCCAGCGCGGTCGGAGCCAACGTGGGTGGAATCATCACGGGCGCCACCGCCACCACCGCCACCACCACCACCACCACCACCGGCGCCGCCACCGCCGCCAGCCTTGCCGACATCTCGCCGGGCCGACTGATATTGTCGCACCTTCCCGGCGACGGCATGGTTGGCCACCACCACCACCAATACCACCAATACCACCACCTCCTCCACCATCAACAACAACAACACCATCATCATCACCCACATCAGCAGCAGCAGCTCATACTGGACGACCACCACTTCCAGCATCTTCAACATCTGCACGAGCGGCACCACCTCCTGCTGCAGCAGCAGGAGCACCAGCAGCACCAGCAGCACCAGCAGCAGCAGCAGGAGTTCCTGCTGGAGGTAGAAGCCGGATTGCGTCGGCAGGAGCTGAAGATCTGCGAGGCCATCACTCTGGCCGGTGTTGTTGAGTTACCGCAGCAGCAGCAGCAGCAGCTGCAGATGCAACAGCTGCAACAGATGCAACAGCAGGCGCCGCGGTTGCTGGAGGCCGGCTGTTTGTTGGAGGCGAGCGGAGGCGAGTACCTGGAACTGCGAGCGAAAGTCCACGCGGACACGGACTACCTGGAGGTGCTGGAGAGGCAGGCGACGCTCCACCAGGCGTAGCGAGGAGACGGAGGAATTTATGGAGGGAGGGATGGAGGAAGGGGCACACGGGGTCTGTGGGGACACGGGGACTGGGAGCCTGGTCACGGGACTTGGGTCTTGGGACACGGGATATGCAGCCTGGGACACGGGACATGGTACACGAGATGCAGGGCGTGAGACACGGGACATGGGGACTGGAACACGGGACATGGTACACGGGATATGGGGCCTGAGACACGGGATATGGGGCATGGAACACGGGACATGGTACACGAGATGCAGGGCCTGAGACACGGGACATGGGGCCTGGGACACGGAACATGGTACACGAGATGCAAGGCCTGAGACACGGGATATGGGGCCTGGAACACGGGACATGGGACGTGGGACACGGGAAACGGGACATGGGACGTGAGACATGTAACCTGAGACACGGGACCCTTAACACGGGACACACGGGACAAGAGACACGGGAACGGGACGTGGGAAATACGCGAATTGGGAGGGCGTGGAACCTGGGAGCTAGGACATGAGACACGAGACCGCTGGACGTGGAGCATGGGACACGGGACCATGGACACAGGCGCTCGTGCGGGGCTACGATTCTATCGGTGTTGGCGAGCAGAGAGAGGGGTCAGAGTGTCTGGTGGTGACGTGAGACCCAGAGTACAGATGTAGAGATTGTCTGGGTAGTGACGTGAGACCCAGAGTACAGATGTAGAGAGTGTCTGGGTAGTGACGTGAGACACAGAGTACAGATGTAGAGATTGTCTGGTAGTGACATGAGAACAGAGTACAGATGTAGAGAGTGTCTGGGTAGTGGCGTGCGACCAGAGTACAGATGTAGAGATTGTCTGGTAGTGACATGAGACCAGAGTACAGATGTAGAGAGTGTCTGGGTAGTGACGTGCGACCAGAGTACAGATGTAGAGATTGTCTGGTAGTGACGTGAGACCCAGAGTACTGATGTAGAGAATGTCTGGGTAGTGACGTGAGACCCAGAGTACAGATGTAGAGATTGTCTGGGTAATGACGTGAGACACAGAGTACAGATGTAGAGAGTGTCTGGGTAGTGACGTGAGACCCAGAGTACTGATGTAGAGAATGTCTGGGTAGTGACGTGAGACCAGAGTACAGATGTAGAGATTGTCTGGGTAATGACGTGAGACACAGAGTACAGATGTAGAGAGTGTCTGGGTAGTGACGTGAGACACAGAGTACAGATGTAGAGATTGTTTGGGTAGTGACGTGAGACCAGAGTACAGATGTAGAGATTGTTTGGGTAGTGACGTGAGACCCAGAGTACAGATGTAGAGATTGTCTGGGTAGTGACGTGAGACCCAGAGTACAGATGTAGAGATTGTTTGGGTAGTGACGTGAGACCAGAGTACAGATGTAGAGATTGTCTGGGTAGTGACGTGAGACCCAGAGTACAGATGTAGAGATTGTCTGGGTAGTGACGTGAGACCAGAGTACTGATGTAGAGATTGTCTGGGTAGTGACGTGAGACCCAGAGTACAGATGTAGAGATTGTCTGGGTAGTGACATGAGACCAGAGTACAGATGCAGAGATTGTCTGGGTAGTGACATGAGACCAGAGTACAGATGTAGAGATTGTTTGGGTAGTGACGTGAGACCAGAGTACAGATGTAGAGATTGTCTGGGTAGTGACGTGAGACACAGAGTACAGATGTAGAGATTGTTTAGGTAGTGACGTGAGACCCAGAGTACAGATGTAGAGAGTGTCTGGGTAGTGACGTGAGACACAGAGTACAGATGTAGAGATTGTCTGGTAGTGACGTGAGACACAGAGTACAGATGTAGAGATTGTTTGGGTAGTGACGGGAGACCAGAGTACAGATGTAGAGATTGTCTGGGTAGTGACGTGAGACCCAGAGTACAGATGTAGAGATTGTCTGGTAGTGACGTGAGACCAGAGTACAGATGTAGAGATTGTCTGGTAGTGACGTGAGACACAGAGTACAGATGTAGAGAGTGTCTGGGTAGTGACGTGAGACCCAGAGTACAGATGTAGAGATTGTCTGGTAGTGACGTGAGACCCAGAGTACAGATGTAGAGATTGTCTGGGTAGTGACGTGAGACCCAGAGTACAGATGTAGAGATTGTCTGGGTAGTGACGTGAGACCCAGAGTACAGATGTAGAGATTGTCTGGGTAGTGACGTGAGACCCAGAGTACAGATGTAGAGATTGTCTGGGTAGTGACGTGAGACCCAGAGTACAGATGTAGAGATTGTTTGGGTAGTGACGTGAGACCAGAGTACAGATGTAGAGATTGTCTGGGTAGTGACGTGAGACACAGAGTACAGATGTAGAGAGTGTCTGGGTAGTGACGTGAGAACCAGAGTACAGATGTAGAGATTGTCTGGGTAGTGACGTGAGTCCCAGAGTACAGATGTAGAGATTGTCTGGGTAGTGACGTGAGAACCAGAGTACAGATGTAGAGATTGTCTGGGTAGTGACGTGAGTCCCAGAGTACAGATGTAGAGATTGTCTGGGTAGTGACGTGAGACACAGAGTACAGATGTAGAGAGTGTCTGGGTAGTGACGTGAGTCCCAGAGTACAGATGTAGAGATTGTCTGGGTAGTGACGTGAGACCCAGAGTACAGATGTAGAGTTTGTCTGGGTAGTGACGTGAGACCCAGAGTACAGATGTAGAGATTGTCTGGGTAGTGACGGGAGACCAGAGTACAGATGTAGAGATTGTCTGGTAGTGACGTGAGACACAGAGTACAGATGTAGAGATTGTCTGGGTAGTGACGTGAGACACAGAGTACAGATGTAGAGATTGTCTGGGTAGTGACGTGAGACCAGAGTACAGATGTAGAGAGTGTCTGGGTAGTGACGTGCGACCAGAGTACAGATGTAGAGATTGTCTGGGTAGTGACGTGAGACCAGAGTACAGATGTAGAGATTGTCTGGGTAGTGACGTGAGACACAGAGTACTGATGTAGAGATTGTCTGGGTAGTGACGTGAGACCAAGTACGATGTAGAGATGTCTGGGTAGTGACGTGAAGACCAGAGTACAGATGTAGAGAGTTGTCTGGGTAGTGACGTGAGACACAGAGTACTGATGTAGAGATTGTCTGGGTAGTGACGTGAGACCCAGAGTACAGATGTAGAGATTGTCTGGGTAGTGACGTGAGACACAGAGTACAGATGTAGAGATTGTCTGGGTAGTGACGTGAGACCAGAGTACAGATGTAGAGAGTGTCTGGGTAGTGACGTGAGACACAGAGTACTGATGTAGAGATTGTCTGGGTAGTGACGTGAGACCAGAGTACAGATGTAGAGAGTGTCTGGGTAGTGACGTGAGACACAGAGTACTGATGTAGAGATTGTCTGGGTAGTGACGTGAGACCAGAGTACAGATGTAGAGATTGTCTGGGTAGTGACGTGAGACCAGAGTACAGATGTAGAGATTGTCTGGGTAGTGACGGGAGACCAGAGTACAGATGTAGAGATTGTCTGGGTAGTGACGTGAGACCAGAGTACAGATGTAGAGATTGTCTGGGTAGTGACGTGAGACCCAGAGTACAGATGTAGAGATTGTTTGGGTAGTGACGGGAGACACAGAGTACAGATGTAGAGATTGTCTGGGTAGTGACGTGAGACCCAGAGTACAGATGTAGAGATTGTCTGGGTAGTGACGGGAGACACAGAGTACAGATGTAGAGATTGTTTGGGTAGTGACGGGAGACACAGAGTACAGATGTAGAGATTGTCTGGGTAGTGACGTGAGACCCAGAGTACAGATGTAGAGATTGTCTGGGTAGTGACGTGAGACCCAGAGTACAGATGTAGAGATTGTTTGGGTAGTGACGGGAGACACAGAGTACAGATGTAGAGATTGTCTGGGTAGTGACGTGAGACCAGAGTACAGATGTAGAGATTGTCTGGGTAGTGACGTGAGACCAGAGTACAGATGTAGAGATTGTCTGGGTAGTGACGTGAGACCCAGAGTACAGATGTAGAGATTGTTTGGGTAGTGACGGGAGACCAGAGTACAGATGTAGAGATTGTCTGGGTAGTCACGTGAGACCCAGAGTACAGATGTAGAGATTGTCTGGGTAGTGACGTGAGACCCAGAGTACAGATGTAGAGATTGTCTGGGTAGTGACGTGAGACCCAGAGTACAGATGTAGAGAGTGTCTGGGTAGTGACGTGAGACCCAGAGTACAGATGTAGAGAGTGTCTGGGTAGTGACGTGAGACCAGAGTACAGATGTAGAGATTGTCTGGGTAGTGACGTGAGACCCAGAGTACAGATGTAGAGATTGTCTGGGTAGTGACGTGAGACCCAGAGTACAGATGTAGAGATTGTCTGGGTAGTGACGTGAGACCCAGAGTACAGATGTAGAGAGTGTCTGGGTAGTGACGTGAGACCCAGAGTACAGATGTAGAGAGTGTCTGGGTAGTGACGTGAGACCAGAGTACAGATGTAGAGAGTGTCTGGGTAGTGACGTGAGACCCTGAGTACAGATGTAGAGATTGTCTGGGTAGTGACGTGAGACCCAGAGTACAGATGTAGAGATTGTCTGGGTAGTGACGTGAGACCCAGAGTACAGATGTAGAGAGTGTCTGGGTAGTGACGTGAGACCCAGAGTACAGATGTAGAGAGTGTCTGGGTAGTGACGTGAGACCCTGAGTACAGATGTAGAGATTGTCTGGGTAGTGACGTGAGACCCAGAGTATAGATGTAGAGATTGTCTGGGTAGTGACGTGAGACCCAGAGTACAGATGTAGAGATTGTTTGGTAGTGACGGGAGACCAGAGTACAGATGTAGAGATTGTCTGGGTAGTGACGTGAGACACAGAGTACAGATGTAGAGATTGTCTGGGTAGTGACGTGAGACACAGAGTACAGATGTAGAGATTGTCTGGGTAGTGACGGGAGACCAGAGTACAGATGTAGAGATTGTCTGGGTAGTGACGTGAGACCCAGAGTACAGATGTAGAGATTGTCTGGGTAGTGACGTGAGACACAGAGTACAGATGTAGAGATTGTTTGGGTAGTCACGTGAGACACAGAGTACAGATGTAGAGATTGTCTGGGTAGTGACGTGAGACCCAGAGTACAGATGTAGAGATTGTCTGGGTAGTGACGTGAGACACAGAGTACTGATGTAGAGATTGTCTGGGAAGTGACGTGAGACCCAGAGTACAGATGTAGAGATTGTCTGGGTAGTGACGTGAAACACAGAGTACAGATGTAGAGATTGTCTGGGTAGTCACGTGAGACACAGAGTACAGATGTAGAGATTGGTCTGGGTAGTGACTGAGACCAGAGTACAGATGTAGAGATTGTCTGGGTAGTCACGTGAGACCCAGAGTACAGATGTAGAGATTGTCTGGGTAGTGACGTGAGACCCAGAGTACAGATGTAGAGATTGTCTGGGTAGTGGACGTGAGACCAGAGTACAGATGTAGAGATTGTCTGGGTAGTGACATGAGACCAGAGTACAGAGGTAGAGATTGTCGGGTAGTGACGTGAGACCCAGAGTACAGAGGTAGAGATTGTCTGGGTAGTGACCGGAGACCCAGGGGAGGGTACAGATGTAGAGATTGTCTGGGTAGTGACGTGGACCCGAGTACAGATTAGAGATTGTCTGGGTAGTGACGTGAGACCAGAGTACAGATGTAGAGAGTGTCTGGGTAGTGACGTGAGACACAGAGTACAGATGTAGAGATTGTCTGGGTAGTGACGTGAGACCAGAGTACAGATGTAGAGATTGTCTGGGTAGTGACGTGAGACCAGAGTACAGATGTAGAGAGTGTCTGGGTAGTGACGTGAGACACAGAGTACAGATGTAGAGATTGTCTGGGTAGTGACGTGAGACCAGAGTACAGATGTAGAGAGTGTCTGGGTAGTGACGTGAGACCCAGAGTACAGATGTAGAGTTTGTCTGGGTAGTGACGTGAGACCCAGAGTACAGATGTAGAGATTGTCTGGGTAGTGACGGGAGACCAGAGTACAGATGTAGAGATTGTCTGGGTAGTGACGTGAGACACAGAGTACAGATGTAGAGATTGTCTGGGTAGTGACGTGAGACCAGAGTACAGATGTAGAGAGTGTCTGGGTAGTGACGTGCGACCAGAGTACAGATGTAGAGATTGTCTGGGTAGTGACGTGAGACACAGAGTACAGATGTTGAGATTGTCTGGTAGGCACGTGAGACACAGAGTACAGATTAGAGATTGTCTGGGTAGTCACGTGAGACACAGAGTACAGATGTAGAGATTGTCTGGTAGTGACGTGAGACCAGAGTACAGATGTAAGATTGTCTGGGTAGTCACGTGAGACACAGAGTACAGATGTAGAGATTGTCTTGGGTAGTGACGTGAGAACCCAGAGTACGATGTAGAGATTGTCTGGGTAGTGACGTGAGACCCAGAGTACAGATGTAGAGATTGTCTGGGTAGTCACGTGAGACACAGAGTACAGATGTAGAGATTGTCTTGGGTAGTGACGTGAGACCCAGAGTACAGATGTAGAGATTGTCTGGGTAGTGACGTGAGACCAGAGTACGATGTAGAGATTGTCTGGGTAGTGACGTGAGACCCAGAGTAAAAGATGTAGAGAGTGTCTTGGGTAGTGACGTGAGACCAGAGTACAGATGTAGAGATTGTCTTGGTATGACGTGAGACCACAGAGTACAGATGTAGAGATTGTCTGGGTAGTCACGTGAGACACAGAGTACAGATGTAGAGATTGTCTGGGTAGTGACGTGAGACCCAGAGTACAGATGTAGAGATTGTTGGGTAGTGACGTGAGACCAGAGTACAGATGTAGAGATTGTCTGGGTAGTGACGTGAGACACAGAGTACAGATGTAGAGATTGTCTGGGTAGTCGTGAGACACAGAGTACAGATGTAGAGATTGTCTGGTAGTGACGTGAGACACAGAGTACAGATGTAGAGATTGTCTGGGTAGTGACGTGAGACCCAGAGTACAGATGTAGAGATGTCTGGGTAGTGACGTGAGACCAGAGTACAGATGTAGAGATTGTCTGGGTAGTGACGTGAGACCAGAGTACAGATGTAGAGATTGTCTGGGTAGTGACGTGAGACCAGAGTACAGATGTAGAGATTGTCTGGGTAGTGACGTGAGACCCAGAGTACAGATGTAGAGATTGTCTGGGTAGTGACGTGAGACCCAGAGTACAGATGTAGAGATTGTTTGGGTAGTGACGTGAGACCCAGAGTACAGATGTAGAGATTGTTTGGGTAGTGACGTGAGACACAGAGTACAGATGTAGAGAGTGTCTGGGTAGTGAGGTGAGACCCAGAGTACAGATGTAGAGATTGTCTGGTAGTGACGGGAGACCAGAGTACTGATGTAGAGATTGTCTGGTAGTGACGTGAGACCAGAGTACAGATGTAGAGATTGTCTGGGTAGTGACGTGAGACACAGAGTACAGATGTAGAGATTGTCTGGGTAGTGACGTGAGACCCAGAGTACAGATGTAGAGATTGTCTGGGTAGTGACGGGACCAGAGTACAGATGTAGAGATTGTCTGGGTAGTGACGTGAGACCCAGAGTACAGATGTAGAGATTGTCTGGGTAGTGACGTGAGACCCAGAGTACAGATGTAGAGATTGTCTGGGTAGTGACGTGAGACCAGAGTACAGATGTAGGATTGTCTGGGTAGTGACGTGAGACCCAGAGTACAGATGTAGAGATTGTCTGGGTAGTGACGTGAGACCAGAGTACAGATGTAGAGATTGTCTGGGTAGTGACGTGAGACCCAGAGTACAGATGTAGAGATTGTCTGGGTAGTGACGTGAGACCCAGAGTACTGATGTAGACAGTGTCTGGTAGTGACGTGAGACCAGAGTACAGATGTAGAGATTGTCTGGGTAGTGACGTGAGACCCAGAGTACAGATGTAGAGATTGTTTGGGTAGTGACGGGAGACCAGAGTACTGATGTAGAGATTGTCTGGGTAGTGACGTGAGACCCAGAGTACAGATGTAGAGATTGTCTGGGTAGTGACGTGAGACCCAGAGTACAGATGTAGAGATTGTCTGGGTAGTGACGTGAGACCCAGAGTACAGATGTAGAGATTGTCTGGGTAGTGACGTGAGACCCAGAGTACAGATGTAGAGATTGTCTGGGTAGTGACCTGAGACCCAGAGTACAGATGTAGAGATTGTCTGGGTAGTGACGGGAGACCAGAGTACAGATGTAGAGATTGTCTGGGTAGTGACGTGAGACCCAGAGTACAGATGTAGAGATTGTCTGGGTAGTGACGTGAGACCCAGAGTACAGATGTAGAGATTGTCTGGGTAGTGACATGAGACCCAGAGTACAGATGTAGAGATTGTCTGGGTAGTCACGTGAGACCCAGAGTACAGATGTAGAGATTGTCTGGGTAGTCACGTGAGACACAGAGTACAGATGTAGAGATTGTCTGGGTAGTGACGTGAGACCACGAGTACTGATGTAGAGATTGTCTGGGTAGTCACGTGAGACACAGAGTACAGATGTAGAGATTGTCTGGGTAGTGACGTGAGACACAGAGTACTGATGTAGAGATTGTCTGGGTAGTGACGTGAGACCAGAGTACTGATGTAGAGATTGTCTGGGTAGTGACGTGAGACCAGAGTACAGATGTAGAGATTGTCTGGGTAGTGACGTGGACCAGAGTACTGATGTAGAGATTGTCTGGGAGATTTGGGTAGTGACGGGAGACCAGAGTACAGATGTAGAGATTGTTTGGGTAGTGACGTGAGACCCAGAGTAAGATGTAGAGATTGTTTGGTAGTGAGGGAGACCATAGTACAGATGTAGAGATTGTCTGGGTAGTGACGGAGACCAGAGTACAGATGTAGAGATTGTTTGGGTAGTGACGTGAGACCCAGAGTACAGAGGTAGAGATTGTCTGGGTAGTGACGGGAGACCAGAGTACAGATGTAGAGATTGTTTGGGTAGTGACCTGAGACCCAGCGTACAGATGAGAGATTGTCTGGGTAGTGACGGGAGACACAGATTACAGATGTAGAGATTGTTGGGTAGTGACGTGAGACCCAGAGTACAGATGTAGAGATTGTCTGGGTAGTGACGGGAGACCAGAGTACAGATGTAGAGATTGTTTGGGTAGTGACCTGAGACCCAGAGTACAGATGTAGAGATTGTCTGGGTAGTGACGGGAGACCAGAGTACAGATGTAGAGATTGTTTGGGTAGTGACGTGAGACCCAGAGTACAGATGTAGAGATTGTCTGGGTAGTGACGAGACCAGTACAGATGTAGAGATTGTCTGGGTAGTGACGTGAGACCAGAGTACAGATGTAGAGATTGTCTGGGTAGTGACGTGAGACCAGAGTACAGATGTAGAGATTGTCTGGTAGTGACGTGAGACCCAGAGTACAGATGTAGAGATTGTCTGGGTAGTGACGTGAGACCCAAGTACAGATGTAGATTGTCTGGGTAGTGACGTGAGACACGAGTACAGATGTAGAGATTGTCTGGGTAGTGACGTGAGACACAGAGTACAGATGTAGAGATTGTCTGGGTAGTGACGTGAGACACAGAGTACAGATGTAGAGATTGTCTGGGTAGTGACGTGAGACACAGAGTACAGATGTAGAGATTGTCTGGGTAGTGACGTGAGACCCAGAGTACAGATGTAGAGATTGTCTGGGTAGTGACGTGAGACCAGAGTACAGATGTAGAGATTGTCTGGGTAGTGACGTGAGACCAGAGTACAGATTAGAGATTGTTTGGGTAGTGACGTGAGACCCAGAGTACAGATGTAGAGATGTTTGGGTAGTGACGTGAGACCCAGAGTACAGATGTAGAGATTGTTTGGGTAGTGACGTGAGACCCAGAGTACAGATGTAGAGATTGTTTGGGTAGTGACGTGAGACCCAGAGTACAGATGTAGAGATTGTTTGGGTAGTGACGTGAGACCCAGAGTACAGATGTAGAGATTGTTTGGGTAGTGACGTGAGACCCAGAGTACAGATGTAGAGATTGTCTGGGTAGTGACGTGAGACCCAGAGTACAGATGTAGAGAGTGTCTGGGTAGTGACGTGAGACCCAGAGTACAGATGTAGAGATTGTCTGGGTAGTGACGGGAGACCAGAGTACAGATGTAGAGATTGTCTGGGTAGTGACGTGAGACCCAGAGTACAGATGTAGAGATTGTCTGGGTAGTGATGTGAGACACAGAGTACAGATGTAGAGATTGTCTGGGTAGTGACGTGAGACCAGAGTACAGATGTAGAGATTGTCTGGGTAGTGACGTGAGACCCAGAGTACAGATGTAGAGATTGTTTGGGTAGTGACGGGAGACCAGAGTACAGATGTAGAGATTGTCTGGTAGTGACGTGAGACACAGAGTACAGATGTAGAGATTGTCTGGGTAGTGACGGGAGACCAGAGTACAGATGTAGAGATTGTTTGGGTAGTGACGTGAGACACAGAGTACAGATGTAGAGATTGTCTGGGTAGTGACGTGAGACACAGAGTACTGATGTAGACAGTGTCTGGTAGTGACGTGAGACCAGAGTACAGATGTAGAGATTGTCTGGGTAGTGACGTGAGACCAGAGTACAGATGTAGAGTTTGTCTGGGTAGTGACGTGAGACCAGAGTACAGATGTAGAGTTTGTCTGGGTAGTGACGTGAGACCAGAGTACAGATGTAGAGATTGTCTGGGTAGTGACGTGAGACCCAGAGTACAGATGTAGAGATTGTCTGGGTAGTGACGTGAGACCAGAGTACAGATGTAGAGTTTGTCTGGGTAGTGACGTGAGACCCAGAGTACAGATGTAGAGAGTGTCTGGGTAGTGACGTGAGACCCAGAGTACAGATGTAGAGATTGTCTGGGTAGTGACGGGAGACCAGAGTACAGATGTAGAGATTGTCTGGGTAGTGACGTGAGACCCAGAGTACAGATGTAGAGATTGTCTGGGTAGTGACGTGAGACCCAGAGTACAGATGTAGAGTTTGTCTGGTAGTGACGTGAGACCAGAGTACTGATGTAGAGATTGTCTGGGTAGTGATGTGAGACCAGAGTACAGATGTAGAGAGTGTCTGGTAGTGACGTGAGACCAGAGTACAGATGTAGAGAGTGTCCGATAGTGACGTGAGACCAGAGTACTGATGTAGAGATTGTCTGGGTAGTGACCTGAGACCCAGAGTACAGATGTAGAGAGTGTCTGGTAGTGACGTGAGACCAGAGTACAGATGTAGAGATTGTCCGATAGTGACGTGAGACCAGAGTACAGATGTAGAGAATGTCTGGTAGTGGTGTGAGTTGGGGTTGTTTCTCAGATCCTTGGTTCGTATCCAGGTTTCAGCCACCCATGATTAAACCGGGTTCTCAAGAGCAGTGAGGGAGACCCATAGACTCGCACAGAGACTTATAGACTCACACAGAGACCCATAAACTCACATAGAGACCCATAGACTGACACAGAGACCCATAAACTCACACAGAGACCCATGGACTCACACAGAGACCCATAAACTCACCAAGAGACCCATAAACTCACACAGAGACCCATAAACTCACACAGAGACCCATAGACTCACACAGAGACCCATAAACTCACCCAGAGATCCATAACTCACACAGAGACCCATAAACTCACACAGAGATCCATAGACTCACACAGAGACCCATAAACTCCACAGAGACCAAAGCCACACACAGAGGCCCATGCTCACTCAGCGATCCATTCTCATACAGACAACCAGAGACTCACACAGAGCCCCATAGTCTCACACAGAGACCCATAAACTCACATAGAGATCCATAGACTGACACAGAGACGCATAGACTCACACAGAGACCCATAAACTCACACAGAGACCCATTGACTCAAACAGAGACCCATGCTCACACAGAGATAATTCTCATACAGAGACCCATAGACTCACACAGAGACCCATAGACTCACACAGAGACCCATAGACTCACGCAGAGACCCATAAACTCACACAGAGACCCAAAGCCGCACACAGAGGCCCATGCTCACTCAGCGATCCATTCTCATACAAGACCCATAGACTCACACAGAGACCCATAAAATCACACAGAGACCCATAGACTCACACAGAGACCCATAGACTCACACAGAGACCCATAGACTCATCCAGAGACTCATAAACTCACCCAGAGATCCATAGCCTCACAGAGACCCATAGACTCACCCAGATACCCATAGACTCACACAGAGACCCATATACTCACACAGAGATCCATAGCCTCACACAGAGACCATTTGACTAACACAGAGACTCATAGACTCACACAGAGGCCCACAGACTCACACAGAGACCCATAGACTGACACAGAGACCCAAAGCCGCACACAGAGGCCCATGCTCACTCAGCGATCCATGCACATACAGAGACCCATAGACTCACTCAGAGACCCATAGACTCACACAGAGACCCATAGACTCACACAGAGACCCAAATCCACACACAGAGGCCCATGCTCACTCAGCGATCCATTCTCATACAGAGACCCATAGACTCACACAGAGACCCATAGACTCACACAGAGACCCACAGACTCACACAGACTGGATGATGATTAAACCGGTTTCTCAAGTGTTGCGAGGTGATGGTCTCAGCCCGGTCATCAATGACCACACGAAAATAAAAAAAACCATCACAACACATTTGGTTCAGCACTGAATTTAGCTAAATTCCACCTTCGAGAAGTACGAAAAAGTAACAATGGTTTGGCCCAGCATGCAATGAGCATCAGTGTCATGTGGCACAGCGATTGGGAGCAGTGCTCCTCCGCCACTGTGTGCGAGTGTGGACCAGAGGCAACTTGAACAAGGGCATCGCAGACGTAGCCCATGTGACATCAACATCCGCGCGGTCTTGATGCTTGAAGGAGATGCTCTCGGAGCCAGCTCTGTGATATCCACTTCCACGGACCGTTCTCTGTACAGACCAGGGTGTCACCTGAAGAAGAAGATCTTAGAGCCAGCTCTATGAGAGCCACTCCCACGGGCCGTTCTCTGTACAGGCCAGAGTGTCACCTGAAGAAGAAGAAGATTTCGGAGCTAGTTCTACGAGATCAACTTCCGCGGAAGATTCCCGAATGGATTCCTCATCACGTGACGACAGCAGGCCGACGTCAGCGCAATCGGGATGACGTTTGTGGGCGGGGGAAGAGATAAGGGGGAGGGGAGGGAGAGTGGGGGGATAGAGAGGGGAGAGTGGGGGGAGGTGGGGGGAGGTGGGGAGAGGGGGGAGGTGTGGGAGAGTGGGGGGGATAGAGAGGGGAGAGAGTGGGGGGGGTGGGGGGAGTGGGTGGGGGAGAGTGGGGAGGTTGTGGGAGAGTGGGGGGGATAGAGAGGGGAGAGAGGGGGGAGAGTGGGGGGGGGGGGGTGGGGGGAGAGTGGGTGGGAGACGTGGGGAGGTTGTGGGAGAGTGGGGGATAGAGAGGGGAGGAGAGGGGTGGGGGTGGGAGGTAGGGGAAGGTGAGTGGGAGAGTGGGGAGGTGTGGGAGAGTGGGGGGAGAGAGAGGGGAGAGAGGGGGAGAGTGGGGGGGGAAGGTGGGTGGGGAGAGGGGGGAGGGGTGGGAGAGTGGGGGGAGGTGGGGGGAGGTGGGGGGACCAGGGGGGAGGCAATGGAGTCTTAGAGTCGTTTTAACGGAGGTAGTTTGCGCACTCAAACTTAAAGTCGGTGGGCGAGCGGTGGGATAGAATGTGGTCACAACTCCCGCCCCTCGTGTGACGAGGTCATCCTGATCAGGGTGGGGAGAAGAGTGACGGCCCAAGAGAGAGAATGTTCCAGACAGAGAGAGAGAGACAGTGAACCAATCTCTCTCCTCTAGACTCTAGAGAGAGAGAGTGTGAGTCTCACTCTCTCTCTACTCTAGAGAGAGTCACTGTGAGTGTTTCTCTCTAGACTCTAGAGAGAGTGAGTCTCTCTCTCTATAGACACAGTGTAAGTCTCTCTCTCTAGACTCTAGAGAGATGTGAGTCTCTCTCTCTATAGACAGTGTGAGTTCTCTCTACTCTAGAGAGTCACTGTGAGTGTTTCTCTCTAGACTCTAGAGAGAGTGTGAGTCTCTCTCTCTATAGACACAGTGTAAGTCTCTCTCCTCTAGACTCTAGAGAGAGTGTGAGTCTCTCTCTATAGACAGAGTGTGAGTCTCTCTACTCTAGAGAGAGTCACTGTGAGTGTTTTCTCTCTAGACTCTAGAGAGAGTGTGAGTCTCACTCTCTCTCTACTCTAGAGAGAGTCACTGTGAGTGTTTCTCTCTAGACTCTAGAGAGAGTGTGGTCTCACTCTCTCTCTACTCTAGAGAGTCACTGTGAGTGTTTCTCTCTAGACTCTAGAGAGAGTGTGAGTCTCTCTCTCTCTCTACTCTAGAGAGAGTCACTGTGAGTGTTTCTCTCTAGACTCTAGGAGAGTGTGAGTCTCTCTCTCTCTACTCTAGAGAGAGTCACTGTGAGTGTTTCTCTCTAGACTCTAGAGAGAGTGTGAGTCTCAATCTCTCTCTACTCTAGAGAGAGTCACTGTGAGTGTTTCTCTCTAGACTCTAGAGAGAGTGTGAGTCCTCTCTCTCTCTCTACTCTAGAGAGAGTCACTGTGAGTGTTTCTCTCTAGACGCTAGAGAGAGTGTGAGTCCTCTCTCTCTCTACTCTAGAGAGAGTCACTGTGAGTGTTTCTCTCTAGACTCTAGAGAGAGTGTGAGTCTCTCTCTCTACTCTAGAGAGAGTCACTGTGAGTGTTTCTCTCTAGACTCTAGAGAGAGTGTGAGTCTCACTCTCTCTCTACTCTAGAGAGAGTCACTGTGAGTGTTTCTCTCTAGACTCTAGACTCTAGAGAGAATGTGAGTATCTCTCTCTATAGACAGAGTGTGAGTCTCTCTCTCTCTCTATAGAGAGAGTCACTGAGTTGTTTCTCTCTAGACTCTAAACAGAGTGTGAGTCTCTCTCTCTAGAACTCTAGAGAGTGAGTATCTCTCTCTATAGACAGAGTTGAGTCTCTCTCACTAGACTCTAGAAAGTTCCATGCCTCTCTTCTGTGAACGTGGAGCCCCCTCCCTGCCCCATCCCCCCTCCCCCTACAGCCAGCGGTGACACGAGATAAAGCAATTACAGGGCGGCGCCTTTATACATTTTAATACGAACATAAGCATGTATTTTGTTAAATAGTCCGGTTTGATGATTATACTTATTATGACGATTTGTTAAGGTTATTCTTCTCCGCACTATCTTGTGTTGACGAGTCTTTTGAATTGTTATTTAACCCGCGCCCCTATCCAAGTGATCATATTGAATTGAAAAACCGTGCTGGGTATATATTATATATTTTCCTTTTTTTCTTTTAGACGTGGCGTTTATGAATATCAACGCGGGTTATCTTATCGATATAAATATTTAAAAATATATATTGTTATTATTTTATCTCTCTCGCTCTCTCTCGGTTCCTTTGCTCACATCGTCACCACACTGTGCAGTTGTAACGGGTTCCGGAGACACTTGTAGAGGTAACTTCTTTATTACAATCCAACAGACTCCAACTCTGCAACTCTCCAACAGTCCAACTCTCAAACAGTCCAACTCTCCAACAGTCCAACTCTCAAACAGTCCAACTCTCCAACTCTCCAACAGTCCAACTCTCCAACAGTCCAGATATTCTGTTACAGCCTAGGTACACAGCCTAGGCACACAGCCTAGGTACACAGCCTAGGTACACAGCCTAGGTACACAGCCTAGATACACAGCCTAGGTACACAGCCTAGATACACAGCCTAGGTACACAGCCTAGATACACAGCCTAGATACACAGCCTAGATACACAGCCTAGGTACACAGCCTAGATACACAGCCTAGATACACAGCCTAGGTACACAGCCTAGATACACAGCCTAGGTACACAGCCTAGGTACACAGCCTAGATACACAGCCTAGGTACACAGCCTAGGTACACAGCCTAGGTACACAGCCTAGGTACACGGCTAGGTACACGGCCTAGGTACACGGCCTAGGTACACAGCCTAGGTACACAGCCTCGGTACCAGCCTAGGTACACAGCCTAGATACACAGCCTAGGTACACAGCCTAGGTACACAGCCTAGGTACACAGCCTAGGTACACAGCCTAGGTACACACAGCCTAGGTACACACCTAGGTACACAGCCTAGTACACAGCCTAGATACACAGCCTAGGGACACAGCCTAGGGACACAGCCTAGGGACACAGCCTAGGTACACAGCCTAGGACACAGCCTATGTACACAGCCTAGGTACACAGCCTAGGTACACAGCCTAGGGACACAGCCTAGATACACAGCCTAGGTACACAGCCTAGGTAGACAGCCTAGGTACACAGCCTAGATACACAGCCTAGGTACACAGCCTAGATACACAGCCTAGGTACACAGCCTAGGGACACAGCCTAGATACACAGCCTAGGTACACAGCCTAGGTAGACAGCCTAGGTACACAGCCTAGGTACACAGCCTAGATACACAGCCTAGGGACACAGCCTAGGTACACAGCCTAGGTACACAGCCTAGGTACACAGCCTAGATACACAGCCTAGGTACACAGCCTAGGTACACAGCCTAGGTACACAGCCTCGGTACACAGCCTAGGTACACAGCCTAGGTACACAGCCTAGGTACACAGCCTAGGTACACAGCCTAGGTACACAGCCTAGGTACACAGCCTAGGTACACAGCCTAGATACACAGCCTAGGTACACAGCCTAGGTACACAGCCTAGGTACACAGCCTAGGTACACAGCCTAGGTACACAGCCTAGGTACACACACAGCCTAGGTACACAGCCTAGATACACAGCCTAGGTACACAGCCTAGGGACACAGCCTAGATACACAGCCTAGGTACACAGCCTAGGTAGACAGCCTAGGTACACAGCCTAGGTACACAGCCTAGGTACACAGCCTAGATAGACAGCCTAGGTACACAGCCTAGTACACAGCCTAGATACACAGCTAGGGACACAGCCTAGGTACACAGCTAGGTAGACAGCCTAGGTACACAGCCTAGGTACACAGCCTAGATACACAGCCTAGGTACACAGCCTAGTACACAGCCTAGGTACACAGCCTAGGGACACAGCCTAGGTACACAGCCTAGGTAGACAGCCTAGGTACACAGCCTAGGTACACAGCCTAGGTACACACACAGCCTAGGTACACAGCCTAGGTACACAGCCTAGATACACAGCCTAGGTACACAGCCTCGGTACACAGCCTAGGTACACAGCCTAGATACACAGCCTAGATACACAGCCTAGATACACAGCCTAGATACACAGCCTAGGTACACAGCCTAGGCACACAGCCTAGGCACACAACCTAGGCACACAGCCTAGGTACACAGCCTAGATAGACAGCCTAGGTTACACAGCCTAGGTACACAGCCTAGAACACAGCCTAGATACACAGCCTAGGTACACAGCCTAGATACTCTACTCTGGCTACGCTCTGGAACTCGCCCTCACAAGGTCGTAGAGTCGGGAGTTCCAGAGTCCCACCACTCGCTCTCACAGCATCCCAGGGTCCTCACATGGCTGGTCTTGGGTCTTGGGTCTTGAGCTACAACTGGCTGATCGTCCAGGGAGCTCCTTTTTATGCCTCGTCCCCAACGAGGGGTGGGACTGTGTGCGCCCCCAGATATCCCACAGAGCACACACAGCCCCCCCCCCCTTTGGCGGCTCAAAGGGGATTAAACGCCTGACGCCAAGAGGCTTAAGCGTCTGACCCTCCCAGGGTCCCAGAGCCCCCCAGCAGCCCCTCCCTTCTTATGTCACTGCACAGTAATGCACACAGACAAATATTCAGTGGGTGAGATCATCATTCATGGATACGGACAATTATACGCAAAGCACGCACGCGCGCGCAATAACGTTTTCCATCTTCTGGTTCTTTCGGTAAAGGTCACGTAGAAGGGAAGTAATAAAAGAATAAAATAAAACAATAAAATAATAGAATTCTCACGACGTTTCGGCCACAACGCAAGCCAGCCGTCCTCAGGTGAAGAATGAAACACCCACCAAGCTTGGAGCGTCTATTTAAGCTGGGTTGGAGGGGGGGAGGTGGAAGAAGAGCACCTTACAACATAATTTGCTTCTAGATTTGAAGCTTTCGTGACTGCAAGATTCATATTCTTAGGTTTTTTTGCGGTAAAGTCACGTAGGTCAAAAAACATTAAAAAGTAAAATAAAATAAAAAATAAAAATCACGACGTTTCGGAGGTGGTACCGTCACAGCCACGACAGCTGTATCAAGTACATGAGAGATTGTAGGAGCCACCACTCCGTTTATATAATGGTTGGAGAGGGGGGAGCGGCAAGTACAGCACACTTTTTATTCATATGGTAAGGTGAGGCTTAAGAGGGTGAGCCTTTGTTAGGTTCTCTGCAAACCTCCTGGCTACCATCAAAGGTTTGTACACGAAGCCATACAAATATACAAACACAGACATAATTTCAACCGTGATGATGGTTACAAACTGAGTAATCATTGGAAAGATGTGATTAACCATGCAAAAAAGATTTAACTACACTTATTTGGCCAATCTTATTTGACAGACAACTATTACAGGTTTACCATGCTCAGTTGTTTTCCTCCTTGTCACAGGTTGAGTCACAAACCGCACCTCTCCATAACAAAGGCTCAGCCTTTGTTATGCAGTCTATTCGTAGTCTTAAGCCTCACCTTACCATATTAATAAAAAGTGTGCCGTACTTGGCCGCTTCCCCCCTCTCCAACCATTATATAAACGGAGTGGTAGCTCCTACAATCTCTCATGTACTTGATACAGCTGTCGTGGATGTGACGGTACCACCTCCGAACGTCGTGATTTTTATTTTTATTTTATTTACTTTTTAATGTTTTTTGACCTACGTGACTTTACCGCAAAAAAACCTAAGAATATGAATCATTGCAGTCACGAAAGCTTCAAATCTAGAAGCAAATTCTTTTGTCAAGGTGCTCTTCTTCCACCTCCCCCCCTCCAACCCAGCTTAAATAGACGCTCCAAGCTTGGTGGTGTTTCATTCTTCACCTGAGGACGGCTGCTTGCGTTGTGGCCGAAACGTCGTGCGAATTCTATTATTTATTGTTTTATTTTTATTATTTTATTATTTCCCTTCTACGTGACTTTACCGAAAGAACCAAGAAGATGAATCCCTGCAGTCACGAAAGCTTTAAATCGAAATTTTACGTTTTACATCTTTTATACTTTAATGGTTCGTCAATTTTTTGAGTTTCATCATTAGACCTCCTTTGCCAGTTTCAAAATAGAATTCAGGTAGGTAAAACATAAAAGTAATTATATTTTATTAATTTTTATTTAATTTTTGTTAACCTCCTGGACTTTAAACCGAAAGAAACCTAAAGAGTATGAATCCTTGCAGTCAAGGATTCATACGCTTGCAGTCAAAACACTCCCCACTCACTCCCCACTAACTCCCCAATAGACTCTACAAAACACTCCCCAAAACACTCCCCACACACTCCCCAATAGACTCTACAAAAACACTCCCCACTCACTCCCCAACAGACTACAAACACTCCCCAAAACACTCCCCACTCACTCCCCAATAACCTCTTCAAAACACTCCCCAAAACACTCCCCACACACTCCCCAATAGACTCCCAAAAAAACCTCCCCAAAACACTCTCCAAAACACTCCCCAAACACTCCCCACACACTCCCCAATATACTCCCAAAAAAACTCCCAAAACACTCCCCACACACTCCCCAAAACACTCCCCACTCACTCCCCAAAAACACTCCCCACACCACTCCCCAATAGACTTCCCCAAAACACTCCCCAGAACCACTCCCCACACACTCCCCAATAGCCTCCCAAAACACTCCCCAAAAACACTCCCCATACTCCAATCCAACAACCTCCCCCTCCCCACACTCACTTCCCCAATTATACTCCCCAAAACACTCCCCAATAGCTCTACAAAACACTCACCCACTCACATCCCCCCTCACTCCCCAATATACTCCCCAAAACCCGTCCCAAAACACTCTCCAAAACACTCCCAAAACAATCCCCACTCACTCCCCAAAAACACTCCCCAATAGACTTCCCAAAACACTCCCCCAAAACACTCCCCACACACTCCCTAATAGACTCCAAAAACACTCCCCAAAACACTCCCCACTCACTCCCCAAAACACTCCCCACACACTCCCCAATATACTTTCCAAACCACTCCACAAACACTCCCCGCGCACTCCCCAAAAACACTCCCCAAAACACTCCCAAAATACTCCCCACGCACCTCCCACTCACTCCCAATAAACTCCCAAAAGCACTCACCAAAACACTCCCCGCGCACTCCCCACACACTCCCCCACTCACTCCCCAAACACTCCCCAAAACACTCCCCAAAACTCCCCAAAACACTCCCCAAAACACTCCCACACACTCCCCACACACTCCCCACTCACTCCCCACGCACTCCCACTCACTCCCCCAAACACTCCCCACGCACTCCCAAATAGAATCCCCAAAACACTCCCCCAAACACTCCACAAAACACTCCCACACCACTCCCCACACACTCCCCCACTCACTCCCCACGCACTCCCCACTCACTCCCCAAAACACTCCCCACGCACTCCCAAAGAGACTCCCAAAACACTCCCCACACACCCCTCACTCACTCCCCAAAACCTCCCCAAAACTCTCCAAAACACTCCCCACTCACTCCCCACGCACTCGCCCCACGCAAGCACACACACAACATCAAACATCAACACCCAGTTAATGAATCGTGAATTTCGGTCATGGAAGAAGCAGAGGAAGAGAAAACAAAGACTACTAAAAATTATTACGAAATAAGATTATTAAAAAGATTCTATAAATATTGTACACTGTCAAGAACGCAGGCGCAAATATGGCAAAGCACTTTCAAGGTAGCACAGTGTTGGAGTTTTGGTTGACGTCTGGTGATCCGTACGATGCATCATTCTGATTTCGTGTAGGCGGCCGGGTTTTTTTGGGAGGGTTCAGGTTCAGTCGAAGTTACCTTTGTTGAGTAACAGCTCTTTAAATACACGTGTGTGTGTGTATATTCTGTACAGCGGGCTCCGTGTAATTGCTTCTTGATGTATTTTCATTACGGTCTAAGTTATAATGAAGACACGTGCGCACACCACACGGACAAAAATCCCCCTCCTCCACCTCCTCCCACCACCTCCTCCCTCTCCTCCACCTCATCCACCCCTCCAACATCTCCGCCACCTCCTCCATCTCCATCCACCTCCTCCACCTCCTCCACCTCCTCCATCTCCTCCACCTCCTCCACCTCCTCCATCTCCTCCACCTCTCCCACCCTCTCCTCCATCTCCTCCACCCTCCACCACCTCCTCCACCTCTCCACCATCTCCTCCACCTCCTCCTCCATCTCCCCATCCTCCCCCATCTCCTCCATCTCTCCATCTCCTCCCACCCCTCCTCCACCACCTCCACCACCTCCTCCCACCTCTCCACCTCCTCCATCTCCTCCCACCTCTCTCCACCTCCTCCCACCACCTCCTCCCACTACCTCCACCTCCTCCATCTCCTCCACCTCCTCCCACCTCTCTTCCACCTCCTCCCCCCACCTCCTCCCCTACCTCCACCTCCTCCATCTCCTCCACCTCTCCTCCATCTCCTCCATCTCCTCCCACCACCTCCCTCTCCTCCACCTCCTCCCCTCTCTTCCACCTCCTCCCACCACCTCCCTCCCACTACCTCCACCTCCTCCATCTCCTCCTCCACCTGCTCCCACACCTCCTCCCACCACCTCCTCCACCTCCTCCCACCCCTCCCCATCTCCTCCATCTCCTCCATCTCCTCCACCATCTCCTCCACCTCCTCCACCTCCTCCCCCCACCATCCCTCCATCTCCTCCCTCCTCCCCTCTCCTCCTCCCTCCATCTCCTCCTCTCTCCCACCTCTCCTCCACCTCCTCCCCTCCCCCCACCATCTCCTCTCCTCCACTCCTCCACCTCCTCCACCACCTCCTCCTCCTCTCCTCCATCTCCTCCACTCCTCCATCTCCTCTACCTCCTCTACCTCCTCCCACCTCCCATCCACCTCCCCCCACCTCCTCCTCCACCTCCTCCATCTCTCCACCTCCTCTATCTCCTCCACCTCCTCCCCCCTCCTCCACTCCTCCACCTCCCTCCCCCATCTCCATCTCCTCCACCTCCTCCCACCATCTCCTCCATCTCCTCCACCTCCTCCCCCACCTCCTCCATCTCCTCCACCTCCTCCCACATCTCCTCCTCTCCTCCACTCCTCCAACCTCCCTCCATCCCTCCCCTCCCCACCTCCCCACTCTCTCCACTCCTCCACCTCCTCCACCATCTCCTCCTCCATCTCCTCCATCTCCTCCTCTCCTCCTCCATCCTCCTCCACCTCCTCCCACCTCTCCTCCATCTCCTCCACTCCTCCCACACCTCCTCCATCTCCTCCACCTCCTCCACCATCTCCTCTCCCTCCTCCATCCCTCCCACCATCTCCTCCACCTCCTCCACCATCTCCTCCATCTCTCCACCTCTCCACCTCCTCCACCTCCTCCCACCATCTCCTCCACCTCCTCTCCTCCACCACCTCCTCCCCACCTCCTCCACCTCCTCCACCTCCCCCACCTCCTCCCACCATCCTCCTCCCCCATCTCCACCACCTCCGCCATCTCCTCCCCTCCTCCACCTCCTCCACCTCCCCCACCACCTCCTCCCACCTCTCCTCCCACCATCTCCACCACCTCCTCCATCTCCTCCACCTCCTCCACCTCCTCCACCCTCCACCTCCCCACCATCTCCTCCACCTCCTCCACCCCTCCTCCACCATCCTCCTCCACCTCCTCCATCTCCTCCATCTCCTCCCACCACCTCCTCCATCTCCACCACCTCCTCCACCTCCTCCACCTCCCCACCACCTCCTCCCCCATCTCCTCCACCATCTCCACCCCACCACCTCCTCCATCTCCTCCACCTCCTCCACCTCCCACCTCTCCTCCACCTCCTCCACCACCTCCTCCACATCTCCTCCACCTCCTCCATCTCCTCCATCCCCCCACCACCTCCTCCATCTCCACCACCTCCTCCACCTCCTCCACCTCCCCACCCCCTCCTCCACCTCCTCCACCTCCTCCACTCCTCCCTCCCCACCATCTCCTCCATCCCTCCATCTCTCCCACCATCTCCTCCACCTCCCTCCACCTCCTCCACCATCCCCTCCACCATCTCCTTCATCTCCTCCATCTCCTCCACCTCCTCCCACCATCTCCTCCACCTCCTCCATCTCCTCCACCTCCTCCCACCATCTCCTCCCACCATCTCTCCGTCCCATCCCCCCCCCCCCCCTCCACTGAATTCTGTATTCGCGAATCGTAAACGTGGCCCCGGGGTCACGAAATGATGGCAACTTGAATCGGCAGTCGATGAGGCTACGGCGGAACGCGCAGACAGCCAAGTCCAGCGGTGATTAAACACCTGGGCGAGAGGTGCGCGCGTGCCTGTGTGTGTGTGTGTGAAGAGTGTGAGAGATGTGTGGGTGTGTGAAAGAGTGTGAGAGAGTGTGTGAGTGTGTGTGAGTGTGTGTGAGAGTGTGTGAGTGTGTGAGGTGTGAGTGTGTGTAGAGTGTATGTGAGTGTGTGAGAGTGTGTGAGAGTGTGATGTATAAGAGTGTGTTAGTGTGTTGAGTGTGTAAGTGTGTGTGAGAGTGTGAGAGAGTGTGAGAGTGTGTGAGTGTGTGAGTGTGTGTGAGTGTGTGAGTGTGTGTGAGTGTGTGTGAGAGTGTGAGAGTGTGTGAGTGTGAGAGAGAGTGTGAGAGTGTGAGAGAGTGTGAGAGTGTGAGGGTGTGTGAGTGTGAGAGAGTGTGAGAGAGTGTGAGAGAGTGTGAGAGTGTGTGAGTCTATAAGAGTGTGTGAGTGTGTGTGTGAGGGTGTGTGAGAGTGTGTGAGAAATTGTGTGAGTGTGAGAGAGTGTGTGAGTGTGTGAGTGTATGACAGTGTGTGTGAGAGTGTGAGAGTGTGAGTGTGTATGAGAGTGTGTGAGTGTGTGTGAGTGTATGAGAGTGTGTGAGTGTGTGTGAGAGAGTGTGTGAGTGTTTTGAGAGTGTGAGAGTTGTGTGTATGAGACAGTGTGTGCTGCAAACCCGGCTACTCGAGTTTGATTCCCGCTCATGACCAGCACCCAATAACAATTATCTAAACCGGCCCTGGGATCCCCTAGGTCGACTCAGCCTCAAATAATTACCTGGTGCAGTGTGTAGCAAACATCGCCACTGCGGAGACAAAGGCGGTCGGGCGTGGTGCTGGCCACCCACCCCCTCGTGTGCCGTGCCGGCC